>NW_006400156.1:387886-413597 GCF_000299155.1 Elephantulus edwardii
TGGGATTCCCATTCTTCTCAGAGTCAGCCACAGTTTGTTATGATCTACACAGTCAAATGCCTTTGCATAATCAATGAAGCAAAGATAGACATTCTTCTGCTACTCCCTGCTTTCAGCCAAGATCCATCTAACATCAGCTACAATATCTCTACTCCCACAACCCCTTCTAAACCCAGCCAGGACTTCTAGCACTTCTCTGCTGATGTGCTGTTCCAGTTGTTTTTTGGATAATATTCAGCAGAATCTTGCTTGCATGTGAAATCAACGATATTGTTCTATAGTTTCCACACTCTATTGTGTCACCTTTCTTCGGGATGGGAACAAATATAGATCTCTTCCAGTCAGTTGGCCAAGTGGTTGTTCCTCAGATTTCTTAACACAACTTGGTGAGCACATACAGGACACCATTATATGAAGAAAATAATAATCAACTATGTGTCTCAATTCAGAGACTGGTGACATCCGTTGAAAAACAGTCATGAGGTATATTTTGTTTGACAGAAGACAAAGAAAACAAGCATCATAAAACCAAACCAGACTCATCAACAAATGAATGGACAGAGAATCTCTGGTATAGTCACAAAATGGAATACTATGCTGCATTGAAAAATAAGGAAGTCATGAAATATACAAAATGGGTGACTCTGGAGGACATTATGTTGAACGAAATATCTCAGTCACAAAAGACAAATATTGCATAGTCCTCCTGTTGTAAAACAGGACTGACATCAGGGTTCAGAAAAGACTGAGAGAGAGCAGACAAAGAATGTATACTTTATTGAAACAGATAAGGGAAAGAACTGTTTAAAAGGGATATTTGACTGGGTATTATTGTCGTAACAGGAGTCCAAAATGAAGGCTGCACAGTGGAATGGACTTGGGAGGAAGGACTGTATAACAATGAAAGACTTTTTCATTTACTTTTCAAAGGGAAGAGTGAATTGGGGGGAGGGGTTGGCCGGGAGAAAAGTACAGCAATGAATGAATGGAAACCCTAAGTCTCTGTAAACTTTTATTACAGTTAATAAAAAAATTTGTTGAGGGGAAAAAAAAATCAGAAAATTCTGATTGTTAAATGGCCAATTAGCACTCTATGAGAAAAATCTGCTATCAAGAGTTTCTCCAAAATGTTAAAGAGTAAGAATATCTAGTTTCTTGAGTAAGATGCATCTGTTCCAAACTATGACATTTTCAATTGCTTCATATGCTTTAAATTAAGTTTTGGGCAAAAATTATTGAATCCCATAGCCTACTAAAAGGACAAGGAAACCTATCTTGGAAGACATGCAACAAATGTGCTCCTTAAAAGTCATGGAGGGTGAAATTTCTCAGTTACATTGCTGGTTTAATGGCAGCCAGAAAGCATTGTGGAAGTAACATAAAGAGCTCAAATGGCCTAGACTTTCAATGGCATTAGGATCTACTTGGAAGACTTAAATCTTCCATAAACCAAATACATTAGTTATAGCTAATTTAAAATATAGTACACTAACATACAGACCTTGCTGATGTTATTCGGTGTCACTGAGTACAACTCATAGAGACCCTATGAACAAAACACCTGGATGTTGTTTCTACCTGCGCCATCCTCACAATCTCAGATATGCTTGATCCCATCGTTAGTCACGTATGACAGATCAAACTACATAATCTTGGCCTCAAGGAGTGCCCTGAATGTGCTTTTTCCAACAAATATATATCCACTCTTTTGGTAGGTTATGAGATAATCATTAAAGGCAGAACATTAGACAGCTATGTGAATAGAGCAGTGAAACACTGCATGGTTTAAAATTGAGAAGGGTGTATGTCAGGGCTGTATTCTCTCTACCTATCTCTTCAATCTGTACGTTGAACAAATCATCAGAGAAGCTGTACTCTTTGAAGAGGAGTGTGGCATCAGAGTTGGAGGGACACTCATTAATAACCTCTGTTATGCATATAACACAGTCTTACTTGTTGAAAATGAAGAGGACTTGAAGCACTTATTGCAGAAGATCAAGGAATGCAGCTTTCAATATGGATTGCATCTTAATGTCAAGAAAACATTCTTACCAATGGACTGATAGGCAGTGTCACTATGGATGGAGAAGAGATTGAAACTGTCAAAAACTTCATTTTGCTTTGATCCACAGTTAATACCCTTGGTACCAGCAGTCAGGAAATAAGGAGACACATTGCATGGGAAAAGTCTGCAGTTAGGTACCTCTCCAAATTATTGAAGAGTGTTGATGTCAGTTTGAAGACTAAATGTGTCTTATTCAGGCTATAGTCTTTCCAATGACTTGCTATGCATATGAGTGTTAGACAATGAATAAGGACGACCGAAAAAGAAATGATGCTTTTGAGCTGTGGTCTTGGAGAAGAACACTGAACATACTGTGGACTGCCAAGAGAACAAGCAGATATGTCTTGGAGAGGGTGCAGCCAGAGTGCTCTTTGGAGGCAAGAATGATGAGGCTTTGCCTCACATACAGACACATTGATAGGAGGGGTTATTCCTCAGAAAAAGACTTAATGGTGAGAAGGATGGCGGGTCAGAGAAGAAAAGGATGACTCTCAACCAGGTGGATTGACATGGTGACTGGAATGGGCTCTCGTGTGTTGTTAGGAAGTGTGAAGATGGCATAGGATAGAACAAGGTTCAGGTTTTTTATTTATAGGTTCACTAAGAGTCATACTTGACTTGACAGCAGCTAACAAAGACATAAAAAAATGAATTTCTGTAGTTTAGCATATGTTGAGGACTGCTTATCCTACTTCTCTGGGGAAAATTATGTCTTGAAGAAATGAGTAAATAAAGACACAAGAGACAAACAACATACAGAGACATGAGAAGACTGCTGCAGCTAGACAGGACTGGACCCCCCTGGCAGCTGTACCATCTTTGTTTATACCTTTTGGAAACAAAGAGATGGTTCACAGGGAAATAGAAACTTTAAGGGTTACATCATAGAGCCCAGTTGGGCCGGGTACAATTAGAAACATTAAGATTACCATAGGGCTCCGATGGGCTGAGTACATAGTTAGATACATTCAACCAAGACTTCTTTGTATTCATAAACTGTACTTTTTCTCATCTTGCAACAACCTTATTAAGTGCAGGAATAATAATGAAAGTCAGTGTCTAAAGATATATGAGAACTGCTTGCAATCTCCTTTCTCAGAGCGCTTTGTGATCTCTGCTTGCAGTCTTCTTTTTGAAGACTTCTTCTGTGTGCAAGGCACACAGCCATATTCTAAGGCCACAGTCCTTTTCATTCTTTGGTCCTCTACAAGCATACAGACATTGGTAACTAAATATTTGAAAATTATGCATCTGTGGGGTAAAAAATTCTATCTATACATCAAAATGGGCTGTTATTATCATGTGCCATCTAGGCAACTATTACTCAAACAACCTTGTGAGGAATAGGTCTGAACCCTACTTATCCTGTGTCATCTTCATCGTCTCTGAAATACTTGAGCCCTTTGTTGGAGTCACTGTGCAAACCCATCTCATTGAAAGTCTGTTTCTCTTTCTCTAATCATCTGCCTTCCCAAGCACAATGTCCCTTACCAAGGACTAGCCCTTTCTAATCCCAAACACTCAAAGAATATGTGATGCATCTTGACCAACCTTGCCTCCAAGTAAAAGTGTGGCCACACTTTCTCCACGACATAATTGTCTGTTCTTTTGTTAGGCCATGGGATATTTAGTAGTCTCTTACAGCACCACTGGTAAAAACTGATCTGTCAGTTCCATAACCAACACTCTTGACACCAGCAATTAGGAAATCAAAAGACAAGTTGTGTTAGGGAAATCTGCTGTCAGGAACTCCTCCAGAGTGCCGAAGAGCAAAGATGTTAACGTAGAGACTAATGTGTGCCTGATCCAGGCCACATAGTCTTTGTAATTACTTGATATACAGAAATCTGGATAATGACCAAAGATGACAGGAGAAGAATTGATGCCTTTGAGCAGTGCTGGAAAAAGAGTTTTGAACATATCATGGACTGCCAAAAGAACTAACAGGTCTGTCCTGAAGAGGGTGAAATCAAGCTTCTCACTCCTTGGAGGCAAGGACTTTTAACTCTGTCTTACATACTTTGGGCATACGGCCAGGAAGGGCCAGTCTTTGGAGAAGAATATCATCCTTGGAAGGGTCAAGGGACAGTGCAGGAGAGGAAGACTCTGGATGAGATGGATTGACACAGTAAGAGGGGTAATAAAAGGAGGTGTGTCAGAGACAGTGAGATTGGCTTAGAATAGAGCAGGGTTAAGAGCTACTGTGCATAAGATCACTATGGGTCACAAGTGACTGGCACGTGGCAACAATATGCATGGTTTAAAGGCACCCACTAAGAGAAAAAGGGTTGAAAGAGGGATTAAAAAACAGGGCCCATCAATAGGTTGCCTACAAGAGACACATCTAAGAATCAAGGGAAAAGACTGAAAATTAAAGACTAGAAAAAAAAATTCCGATCAAATTGCATCTACTAAAAGAGCAAGAGTGAAAGTCTATATGCAAAAGGCAACATCACTCTCAAAGGAGAAAGACTAAAAACATTTTCCTTGCAAACAGGGACCAGACAAGGATGGCCACTGTCCCCAATTCTTTTCAATATTTTATTGGAAATGCTTGCTAGGGCAATATGACAAAAGAAGGAAATAAAAGGCATCTGGACTGGCAAAGAAATAGTTAAATTTTCAGTGTATGCAGATGATGTGATAGTGTATACAGAAAATTCCAATGACTCAACAAAAAAAAAAAATCTGTTAAGAGTTAATAGGCCAATTTGTTAAAAAATCAATAGAAATCCTCTACAGTAACAAAGGCAACTCAGAGAAGTAAATAAAAAAAAAAGCAATACCATTTATAATAGCCAACAAATTGAGAAACTTGGGAGTGAATGTAACTAGAGATACACGGGATCTACGAGATCTAGGAAACTACAGAGAATTTCTGAAAGGCACAATTGAAAGACCTAAAGAAATGTGAAAATGTGCCCAGTTCATGGATAGGAAGACTAAATATGGTCAAACAGACAATCCTATCAAAGGCAATTTACATGTTCAATGCAATCTCAATCCAGATACTAATTAATATTTCAAGAAGATTGAAAGGCAAATGATCAAATTTCTCTGGAAAGACAGGAGACCGTGAATTAGCAAAACACTTCTGAGACACAAAAATGAGGTTGGAGGCATAGCATTCCCTGACCTCAAAACCTACTACACAGCAGAAGTAACCAAAATAGCATGGTACTGGTATAATGGCAGGCACATAAACCAATGGAATAGAATTGAGAACCCAGCTATCTATGGTCAGCTGATATTCAACAAATAAATCAAAGATATCAAATGGGGAAATGAAAGTGTCTTCAACAAATGGTGCTAGAAAAACTGGACTTCTATTTGCAGAAAGCTGAAACAGGATCCACATCTCATACCATACACAAAAGTCAATTCAAGGTATCAGACACCCAAACCCATAATGTTCATAAGAGACAAACCAGGATCAAGCTTAGAAGCACTAGTCCAAGGACATGCCAAATAGAACCAGAAATGCATAATCTAAAGATGATAAAATTGATGCATGGGACATTCTATAGATTAAGTCTCTGTGCACATCAAAATCTTTTCCTAACAGGGTGAAAAGAAGACCTATAGACTGGGAACAAACATTTGGTAATGCCAGAATACTCCTGGGTCTCCACAAAAAAAGGAACGATAACCCAGTTACAAAATGGGCAAAAACATGGAAAAATCTTCACAGGGGAAGACATTCAAATGGCAAACAGATACATGAAAAAATGCTCCAAATCACTGGCAATAAGAGAAATTAAAATGAAAACCACAATGAGGTACCATCTCACTCCAGTAAGAGTGGCAAAGTTTAACAGGGCAGCAAATAATAGACGTGGCGAGAAAGGAACTCATACATTGTTAGTGGGATTGTAAGATGGTGCTACCATTCTGGAAGGCAGTTTGGCATGTCCTCAAAAAGCTGGACATAGGAATGCCATATGACCCAACTATTCCACTACTTGGAATATACACTGAGAATTCGAGAACTGGGGCACAAACTGAGAATGGTACACCAATGTTCATAGCGGCATTATTCACCATCGCAAGAACATGGAAACAGCCCAAATGTACAACCACAACTGAATGGATTGAGAAATTATGATACATTCACACAATGGAATACTATGCAACATGCAGGAGCAATGACTTTGTAAATTATTCCCTAACTGGGGAGAGACTGGAGAGCACTATGCTGAGTAAACTAATTCAGTCCCATGAGGATAAATATTGTATAAAACCGTTATTTTAGAAGAAGTATAAGGATCCAGGATGGGTGGGAGAAGCTGGATGCAGAGGGGGAAGAGAGGATTAATGATTGGATTGTACAATTTAATGAGTGAGGGGATGAGGGAAATTGAAAGAACTTGTTCAAATTTTTATTAGAATTTTATGAATAAAATAGTGGGGGGAAATGTCAGCTTGGGGAGGATAAAGAGAAGGAGAGGGGGTAAAATGTGCAATAATGAATGAATGAAAATCTAACTTTTCTGTAAACTTTTGTTAAAATGACAATTAAAATTAAAACTTTTATTTTAAAAAATAAAAAGAGTAAGAGTAGCAATACTAATCTCTGATATAATAGACTTCAGGATGAAAACCACCATTAAAAGATATGAAAGGGCACTATATAGTGATAAGAGTCACTACCACAAAACTTTGGTTAACATCTAGCACCAAATTACAGACATACAAAATACATTACACGATAGTTAACAAAATTGAAGAAAGAAACAGCACCATAATGATAGTAGGAAACTTTAATACACACTCTCAACAAAGGACAAGCCAACTTCAAAGAAACGCAACAAAGACTCAGAAAAACTCACCTATACAATTAGCCATCGTGAACTCGTAGGGTCAATTCACCCAAATAAAAATTATTTTACTTTCTTCTTAAGGGTACATTGTACATTCTCCATAATTGATCATATATTAGGAGACAAAGCAAGCGTTAACAAATTTAAAACAAAACAAAACACTAAACATTTAAATAATTCAAAACATCCTCTCAGATATCTTCAAAACTTTGGAGAACAAGGTTCTGGGAGGCAGGACATGTTACAGAAGGAAAAACACTTCCCTTGTGGGAGGTGGTAACTCAGCTAACTCCACACAACTCAGAAGCTTGTAGCTCAAGGCTGACATGTTCTAAGACCACAATGCCATAAAACTGGAAATTAACAAGATAATTAAGAATAAAAAACCTATCTAGCTGGAAGCAAAATAATACCCTGGTTGAGCACTATTGGGCTGTGTTGCTGATGTTGTGTGTCAAGCAGTAGGAACTAATACTTGATCCTCCAATGGGCTTTCTTTGACAGTAAATTGCACTGGAGTGTATTGCTCATCCTTCTGTAGATCAACTGGTGAGTTTCTAAAGTATACCTTTAGGCTTGTAGTGCAGCTTGTTACCACTATACCATCAGAACAACCCATTGGGTTATATTGTTGTTGATGATTGCCTTCGAGTCAAGCGGGATGCATAGCGACCTATGAGGAAAAGGCCTCAAGCTCCTATACAACTACTGACATTTATCAAGCTTCATAGAGGTTCCTGAGACATGTTATTTAAAAATTATATGCTATAGAAGAAATTTAAAAAGTTAAGTAAAACATTTCCTGAAAACAAATGAAAATGAAAATACTTCTGGGAAGCAGCTAAGTTAGACTTCAGGGAGTATCCTATAGCAATATGAAAACACATTTAAAAAAAGGAAACATATTTGGTTTTCAAAAGGATCAGTCAAACAGTCAAACCACTGGCAAACTTAACAAAAGAAAAGAAAGAACATACACAAATGACTTGAGTATGAAAGTGACAACAGCACAAGAGAACTAGAATTAAAATAATTGTAATAATGGAATATTATGCAAGACATTCAAGTGTCTTGATAAATGCCTTTAACAAATTTTAAAACTTAGAGGAAATGTATAAATTCCTAGAAACTCACAGTTTACCCAAACTAACACACACAGGAGTAAAACACTTGAATAGACCTATCACAAAAGAAGAAATTGATCAGGTTGTAAATATCACTAAATTTAAATACTATATGTAAATTATTTAAAAAACAGAAAAAGAAGAAACACACCCAGAGTGATTCTATGAAACAAGCATTAACCTAATACTACAATCAAGCAAAGAGAGTATCAAATATGAAAACTATAGATGACTAGCACGAGTAAACACAAAAATTCTGGCTGGCTAGCTAGCATCTTGATGGTGGTCTTGTTTTGATGGAAGTCACATAAGGGAAGTTTCTGGGGATGTGTTTCTTGTATGTTTATTCCCCTTCAAAGTGGATAGCCCTTGAGCCTTAGACTAAGGGTGGAAGCTTACACCAGGATGTTGCTTTAAAACTGATAATGAGATGATGGGCCTGAAACCTAAGGCCTTGGGATCTCCATCCACTATAGGAGTTTGCTGGCTAGCTAGCATCTCAATGGTGGTCTCCTCTTGATGGAAGTAACATAAGGGAAGTTTCTGGGGTTGTGTTTGTTGTGTGTTACTGTTCTTTTTTACCCCTTCAAAAGCGGGTGGTCCTAGAGCCTCACACAAGGGTAGAGGCCTGATGGTCGCAGGCAGCCTTCAGGCCAGATTTGTTAATTTTAGAATGAATACTCTTTAAAAGACACAACCATTTGTCTATTTGCTGTAGTGAACAACTTGGAGTTGCTGTGATGCTGAGCGCTATTCCATAATCATGTCAAATTAAATAATGGTTACCATTATTTACAATATTTGGATGAACTTCCATACTGATTCATGTTGGGACACAGGAGTGGCATCCACTTCCTAATCTAGATGCCTCTGGAAATTATACAGACTCTCTTATAAATGTACAGAAATTATGTTAATTATAGAACAGAGTCAGGTTTTTTGTGCAAAGCTTACTCTGAGTCGTATTCTACTTGACCACACTTAATCACTCCTAAATGAGTCTACTGCTATTATATCTGAAGGAATATTCTTCCACTTTGCACATCACTCTTTGTCAATGTGCTGTATAAAGTAAACTGAGTTTGCTGTGATTCTGAACATTGTGCCATGGGGACATCAAATACCATAATGGTTTCCCATTGTTGACAGTGCTTGGTGGAGGTCCCAGTTGTAAAACAGGTTTTCAAGTACAAGTGACATCTACTTCCTAAACCACATGCCACTGAAAACTCTAGGAACTTGGAGAAACAAAAATAGTTATGGAGAGGCATTAGATCTTTTTGTTCATAAAGTTGCTATTATTTGACCTTGACTCGACAGCAATCAAGAATAACAGAGACCACTATCTCTTTATGAGCTGACACGAAAATCCTTAACAAAATCCTAGGCAATAAAATCCAAAAATTTATGTATTAAAAAAATCATTATGACCAAGTGGGAGTCAAAAAAAGTATGCCAAGATGATTCAACAGGAGTTAACAATCAATGTAATTAGTCACATTAACAAAGCAAAAAAACAATAACCACATGATCCTCTCTATAAAGTCCTTTGACAAAATCCAACACTACTTCCTGATTAAAGCATTCAACAAAGTAGGAATAGAAGAGGATTTTCTCAACATAGTGAAAAGTATATACGTACAAGCAAGAGACAACACCATGTTCAATAGAGAACAGGGGCCAAGCAAGAATGCCTACTATGAACCCTCATGCTTCAATACTGGAAGTACTTGCTAGGGTAATAAGATAAGGCAAGGAATTAAGAGACATCCAAATAGGCAGAGAAGTGGTAAAACTGTTCCTATACGCAGATTATTTTACAGTGTACACATAAAATTACAAAGACTCAACCAAAAGCCTGTTATACCTGTTGTTACATGCCACCGAGTCGCCCGTGACTCATAGCCACCCTATGTACAGCAGCCCTAAACCCTGCTCCATCCTGTGTCAGTCTTATTATCTCTGGCACACCTAACCTCATTACCGTAGTCACTGAATCAATCCATTTTATCAAGGATCTTCCTCTCTTGCCCCTCCATCCTCCCAAGCATGATGTCCTGTCCAAGAACTAATCCCACCTTGCAACATGTCCAAAGTATGTCAGACGAAGCTTTAGAATACTTGTCTCTAAGGAGCAGCCAGGCTTTATCCTCTCCATAACTAACTTTTTATCTTAGCAGTCAATGGTTTATTCAAGACACTTCTCCAGCACCACAGCTCAAAAGCATCAATTTTCCTTCTATCATCCTTAGTCACTCTCTAGCTTTCCGAAGCATAGCAAGTAATTACAAAAACCATGGTTAGTAGATCAATGTAATAGAGTGGCATTGATACCAAATCAATATACAAAAATCAGAGATATTAAAAAAAAATTAAAAAAAAAATCAGAGATATTCTCAGCACTAAAGCATAATGAAGTATTTGTAAAATGTAACACAGCATGGAAGAGTGAAATGACTCAGTCACAAGAAGACAAATAGTGCTGCATTAAGACTACTGTTTTGAAAATAGTAAAATTGAGCAAAATAGTTATGGATATTCAAGAGAAGGAGGGGTAGAGATTAAGGAGAGGCAAAAAGGAGTGAGGGAATCGCTGAACTAGCAGAGATTGATGGGTGGATGGTAAAGAAAAGAAATGAGAAAGATTCATTGGAGACGTAAAGAGATAGAATGGCTAAAAGCATAGAACAATAATAACGTATATAAAATAAAATTAATGAATGAAACGCAATGTAAAAACAAACCTTGACATCAATAATAATTAAAAAATAGTGTTTATTTCAGAATACTATCTGAATACATGCCAGATTGTTTCAAATCTCTTCCACCCTGGGTAAATCTGAATTGGTAGAATCCATTCTATCTCTAGGAGATATAATTTGGTTGCATGCCTATGACCTAAAACAATTACATCATTATTAGCCTCTCACAAGTTAATTATTACTTATTCATTATTGTAAACAGGCCAATAAAAGACAATGAAAGGCACTCAGGGCCTATACATTGAAAAAACGTCAAGTGTTCACTACATCCAGCCTTCCACTGAAAGCAGTCTTTTACTTTTTCCCCCCAACACCTAGAGACTTACACAAAATGAGAGAGTTATGGATATAGTCTATAATCTTTACTTCCAGTTTCAAGGTAGACATAATCATCAAAGCAAATTTCCAAATTATCTAGTATAAATTTAAAAAGAAATAGATTATTAGGTTTTTAAAGATCTCTTTTTATTCACGTATGGTTTGCATCCATCATGAAAGGTATGAGTGGGTCCATCCTTCTAAGAATCAAATCCCTATGCACATCCAAAAATTCTCCAATAGGGTAAAGAGGGAAGCCACAGATGGAAAAACTATTTGGTAATGACATGTCAGATAAGGGACTTATATCTATAATTTATAAAATACTTAAGAACCACAACAAGATAAACAACCCAGTCAAAAAATGGGCACAGGATATGAACAGAGACACTTGACCAAAGAAGACATTCAGATGGCTAACAAACACATGAAAAACTGTTCAAAATCCCTAGCTCTAACAGAAATGCAAATCAAAACTATGAGGTATCATCTTACCCCAGTAAGAATAGCAAAATTTAACAGAAGAGCAAACAATGCTGATGAGGTTGTAGAAAAACTAGAACTCTTATTCACTGTTGTTGGAAATGTATAATGGTGCAGTCACTATGGAAGGCAGTATGGAATTCTCTCAAAAAGTTGCAAATAGAAATACTGTTTGACCCAGGAATTCCACTACTTGGAATATACCCCAAAGAAACCATAACTGCTACCCAAACAGATATATGCAAACCCATGTTTATCACAACTTTGTTCATAATAGCAAAGAGTTGGAAACAATCTAGGTGCCCATAAACAAAAAAAGGATAGAGAAACTGTGGTATATTCACAGACTGGAATACTATGCTACACTGGAAAATAAGGAACTCATTAAACATTATTCAAAATGGATCACCATGGAGGACATTATGCTGAGTGAAATATCTCAGTCACAAAAGGACAAATAATGCATAATACCACTGTTGTAAAATGGGACTGACATAGAAGTTGGGGCAGAGGGAGACTGAGAAAGATGGGGTAAATCATGTATACTGCATTGAAACAGATGAGAGAACTGTTTAAAAAGTATATATGATTAGGTGTTATTGTCATAACGTGAGGTCAGAACAAAGGATGCATAGTGGAGTGAACTTGGTGGGGAGGGGTTGTATAACAATGAAAGAATTTTTCTTTTACTTTTCAAAGAGAAGAATGAACTGGAAGGGAGGGATGGACAGGGAGAAAAGTGCAACAGTGAATGAATGGAAATCCAAAATATCTGTAAATTTTAATTAAAATGAATAATAATAATAAAGAAAAAAAGAAAGGGATGAGTGGGCCCATATTAATCTTTTATAAATAAAATAAGGAATCCATACTAGTCTTCTATAATTAAAATAAAAATGAATAGAACTTTATTCTACTGAATATTGTTGATAATCCTGAAAGTAAATAGCATAATTACATTTCTTAGATCTATCTAATTTTTAAAACATAGCATAGTGCACAATTGTGAAGACTATGGCCTAGTCAGGTACACCTTAGTCTACAGACAGATATCATTGCTCTTCAGTACTCTGGAGATGTCCCTGAGAGGAGACTTTACCAGTGTAGTTCATTTTTTAAATTTCCTGGCTGCTGATGCCTAAGTGTTGATTTCCCCTCCTTCTGCAGCAGAACACCCGGTGGATTTGAACCTTGGACCTCCGGGATTGCAGTGCTACTTCTTGACACTAGGCCACCAGAGGTCCCTTTACATTTATCTTGATATTTTCACATTTTGAAAAAAGTTATTTAGGCCACTATTAAAGTAATTTATAGTCAGCAGGCACATAGAATAAAATCTGATTATATCTAAAAATTTGTCTTGTTTTTGTTTCTTTAAATATTTTCTAATAATATAGTGAGCTAAATCTCAAAAGTTTTCTAATAAAAATGAAATATTTACAATTATTTTAAGAATATGTAAAGGATTTTTAAAGTATATTTTTAGTTGCCAATATTAAAACTCCAAGGGAGCTGTAGAGGCCTACAGGTAAAAAGGTTTGCAGCAACCACAGACACTTGGTTTGAATAAAAAGGCTGCTCCATGGGTGAAGGATGAACAATCACTTCTCATGTGATTTACTGGCACTGGGTAAATTTTGATTTAAAGGTACAAAATAGCAATATTAAAATAGTTTGCAAATGAAAATTCTGTATTGTTTGTCATTAGTTTTCTTTTCAAGTAAAAAGAAACCTTTAATTCTACTTTATTCTAGTAATATGAAACTTTTCATATTAAGTGGGAATTAACCTCCCTGAAACTAGGAAGCCCTTTGAATTAATTCATACAGTTGAAAAATCCTAGATACTTTACTGGTGAAAAGGCTCATATCTTGTTCCATTGTTTTTTCATCAGAATTATTAATACTATAAGAAAATTTCTCACAAAGATAGTCTCCTTTTTATTGCATTTTAATAAGCTACCTATGTTTAAAATGTGTCTGCAATTGTTATGCCTTTAAGAGGGGTACACAGATCTATCCGAGGGATAAACAGGTGAATTTGCTTCAGCTGAGTCATTTATGTGTCTCTATAAAATATGTATGAGCAAATTTACATATCAATGCAAATAGCAATAGTAGATGTCCATTTTGACTTGTCTTGAGAGATAAACATAAGAAATATACAAGGAATTTAGAAAGATTATCCCAAAATTCTCACTAAGGCTACACAATACAGGAAAGAAAGTAATAAGATATATACGTACTTTAAAAGTTTTTTTCTAAATATTCTGAACTCTAAAAACTTTCACGAATACTGTCTAGAATATTTGAATTGCTGGTCATCACTTTGAAAAAAATTGTGAGAGAAATGATCTTGAAAAAAATGAGATTGACATAAAATTAGTAGCAATGGTAGATGTTACTTCATAAGATTCAAGTCTTGATTTCTATATACTATGTGGAATTGATTTTCTTTTTCCTATTCATACCATGAGAAATTGCAAAATATCTCATAAGAATTGGATAGCACTTATTAAAGCATGAATTTGAAATTTTTCATTTGCATATATGATATGTTGTTACTGTTATGTGCCATCAAGTTGACCAAAATTCATAGCAACTCTATGAACAATAGCTCTGAACCATACTCTAACATGAGCCAATCTCACCATCACTTAATACACCTGTCTGTATTGTCATAGTCATTGCACCAGCCCATCTCATCCACAGTTTTTTGCTTCTGCACATATCCTCTACCTTTCAAAGGACTGGTCCCCCTTGGCAACATAGTTCATCGGTCAGATCATCAGTTACTCATATACATGTTCAAATTGAGGTAGAGGACAGCAAACAAGATATGATCTTGGATCAAAAACATCTGAATTTCAAGATCATCCTAGGAATAGATTGGAGACATTGAACAGCAATGATTAAAGACCAAATGAATTGTGGAATGACATCAAGGATATCATCCATGAAGAAAGCAATAGGTCATGACAAAAACAGAGGAGAAAGAAAAAAAATCTAAATAGATGTCAGAAGAGGTTCTGAAATTACACTGGAGCATCAAGAAGCCAAAACAAATGGAAAACATACAGAAATAAAAGAGCAAAACAGAAGATTTCAAAGGGCAGTCCAAGAGGACCAAACAAAGTACTATAATGGAATGTGCAGAGAAATGGAATTGAAGAATAACAACGGAAGAACTTGTTCAGCATTTCTCAAGCGGAGAGAACTTAAAAACAAATGTAAACCTCACGTCCCAATATTAAAAGATACTATAGGAAATACATCGAATAATTCAGAAAGCATCAAAGAAGATAGAGGGAATACAAAGAAGTCACTGTACCAGAAAGAACTAATTGACACTGATGAGATGCCAATTGACTTATAATTAACAGATGCCATCTTGGATGCATTCACCAGTCTATGCCAGGAAATTTAGAAGGTAGCTATCTGGCATATGGATTGGAAGAGGTACATATTTATTTCCATTCTCAAGAAAGGTGATCGAATTGAATGTGTTAGAAAATATGTAACAATATTATTTATGTGACATGCAAGGAAAATACTGCCGAAAGGCTAGAACAGTATATAGGTAGGAAACTTCCAGAAGTTCAAGGAGGATTTAGGAGAGGCTGTAGCACCAGGGATATCATTGCTGATGTCAAATGGATCCTGGTTGAGGGTAAAGAAAACCGTTTGAATGTCTATTTGTGCTTTATTCATTATGCAAAGGCACTTGATTGTGTGAAACGTAACAAGTTGTGTCTGACATTGAGAAGAATGGGAGTCTCAGAGCACTTAATTGTACTCATGTGGGACCTTTATTTGGACCAGAAAGCTGTTTTTCAAACAGAGCAGGCAAGCACCGCATGGTTTAAAATTGAAAAAAAAGTGTGTCAGGGTCGTATTCTCTCTACATATCTATCCAATCTGTATGCTGAGCAAATTATCTAATATTGAAACTGTCAACAGCTTCATTCTGTTTGGATGCAGAATTAACACATTTGATACCAGCAGTCAAGAAATAAGGAGACACATTGCTCTAGGAAAATCTGTAATTAGGGGCTTTTCAAAATTATTGAGGAGCAATGATGTCAGTTTCAGGACTAAGAGGCATCTGATTCAGGCCATAGGCTTTCTAATCACTTGCTATGCATCTAAGAGCTGGACAATGAATAAGTATTACAGAAAAATAATTGATGCCTCTGAGCTGTGGCATTGGAGAAGAGTACAGAACAGTGGAGCCGGAGTACTCTTTGGAGGGAAGAATGATGAGGCTTCACCTCACTTACTTTCAGCATGTTACTAGGAGGCTCTATTCCTTGGAGAGGGACAAAATACTAGGAAGGATGGAGGATTGGCAAAGGAAAGGAAGACTCTCAACTTAGAGGATTTGACACTGTGACTGCCACAATAGATTTTTGTGTGTCAGGAAGTGTAAGGATTGTACCATTTTATAATCCCACCAACATGTATAAGAGTTCTTGCCACATCCTCTCCAACATTTATTACTTGATGGATCCCTGTTAAATTTTGCCATTGTTACTGGAATGAGATGATACTTGATTGTGATTTTGATTTGCATTTCTCTTATTGCCAGTGATTTGGAGCATATCTTCATGTGTCTGTTTGCCATTCAAATATCTTCCTCTGTGAAAATTCTTTCCATGTCTTTTGCCCATTTTGTAATCGGTTTATCAGTCTTTTCTTTGTGAAGGCCCAGACGTATTCTGTAAACTTTTGTTATAAGACTCTTGTCTGAGATGGTATTACCAAATGTTTGTTCCCAGTCTGTAGGTTTTCATTTCACCCTGTTAGAAAAAGTTTTTGATACACACATGGATTTAATCTTTAGAAGGTCCCACACAGCAATTTTATGCTCTACAGACTGTGCATTTCTGGTTGTATTTGGCAGTATTTTTTTACCTTGAACTAGCGCTTCTAAGCTTGATCCCAGTTCAGTTCTTAGAAATGTTATGGTTTGGTGCTTTACTCCCAGGTCTCTGGTCCATCTTGCATTTACTTTTGTGTATCATGTGAGATGTGGATCCTGTTTCAGCTTTCTGAAGAAGGCAGTTTATCACTTTCTCAAAAAGCTGAACATAGAAATTGCATAAGACCCAGCTATTCCAATACTTGGAATACACCTGAGAAAATGAGAACTGAGGCACAAAAGGAGATTTGTATACCAATGTTCATACCAGCAGTATTCACCATCGCAATAACATAGAAACAACCCAGATGCCCAACCACAAACAAATGGATTGAAAAATTATGGTATATTCATGCAATGGAATACCATGCAGCATGCAGAAGCAATGATTCTGTAAATTAGTATCTAACATGAGAGGGACTCAAAGCAGTAGGCTGAGTGAACTAACTCAGTCCCCCAATGATAATATTGAATAAAACCATTATTGTAGAATGAGTACAAGGATCCGAGGGGGTGGTAGAATTGGAAGCAGAGGACTGAGGATGGTCTTGGGAGTACAACTTGTTAGGTTGGCGGATGAGAGAAATTGAAAGAGTAGAAAATTTTAAAAAAGAAGTGTAAAGATGGAACAGAATAAAACAGGGTTCTGATCTTTTGTTCGAAGGTTAACTATGAGTCATACACTACTTGACAGCATCTAACAACAATAAAAACAGTGTGAACTGGGACATTTTTGGATCAGCATATACATATGATATACTATTCTGGAAATGGAAATAAAAAGGTAAGGCAAAAAAAGGTCACATTCATAGTAAAACAAACAAACAAAAAAAACCAATTTCTACATCCATCCTAAAATATAATGTTGTGAGCAACAGGATAATATCCATAAGCATACAAGAAGATCTATTAATATGAACTGACAACCAGAACCAAAAAGGAGTAAATAGAAGTTTTGTATCATTTCTTGCAGTCAGAAATTGATTGAACATGTAAAAAATATGCATTAATAATAATATGTGACTGAAATGCAAAAGTTTAAAACAAAGAATAAGCATCAATAGTTAGAAAACCTGGTCTTGGTGGCAGAAATGAAGCTGGAGGTAAAATGATAGAATTTTGTACCATCAATGATTTATTTATTGCAAATATCTTTTATAAAATGAACAAGATGTTCTGGGCAAGGTATTGAATGATCCAGGATGCATCAAAAGAAGATGGAAGGAGTTCAGTTACTGTATCAAAAAGAATTGTCTGATATAGAATAATTTCATCAAACATATGATCAGGAAGAAATGGTGATGAAATAGGAAGTTAAATCTGCTGGGAAGGAACTGACAAAAAACAAGTTCCCAGGAATTGATGGATTACCAATTAACATATTTCAGCAAATAGCTGCTACTCTGGACAAGCTCACCAACCTGTGCCAAGAAATCTGAAGGAGAGCTACCTGGCCAGCTGACAGGAAGTGATCTCTATTCTCATTCCAAAAAGAGTGACCTGACAAAGTATGCAAATTATAGACCATTATCACTAATATCACATGCAAGCAAAATCTTGCTGAAGATTATCTTAAAATGACTGGAACAGTACATCAAAAGAGAACTACCTGAAATACAAGCTGGGCTTAGAAGAGGCTGTGGCACTACAGACATCATTACCTATGTCAGATGAAACTTGCCTGAAAACAGAGAGTACCAGAAGAATATCTATCTGTGTTTCATTGACTACTGAAAGCATTTGACTGTGTCAATGTCAATCACAAAAAATTGTGACTAAGCTTGAAAAGAATGGAAATCCCAGAACATTTGATAGTGCTTATCAGAAACCTACACTTGAACTAGGAGGTAGTAATCAGAACAGATCAAGGAAAGATTGCATGGTTCAAAATCAGGGAAAGAGTGTGTCAGGGATGCATCCTGTCTCCATACCTTTTCAATCTATATTCAGAACAGATCATTTGAGAGCCTGGTCTTTAAGGGAATGAATGTGACATCAGTGTTAGAAGATGAGTCATTAACAATTCCTGTTGATGACCAGTCATTGAAGAAGGAACATTGAAAGAGTGGAGGGACAATGTAGCAGTGGAAGGACTCGAATGAGATGGTTTGACAGAGTGACTGGCCAGTGTGTCAGAGACAGTGAGATTGTCTCAGGATAGGATAGCATGTATAGAGAGCTATTGTACATAATATCATTATGAGTTACAGGTGACTCGATTATACATAAAACAACAAGTGTGAAGATGTTCTCTCAATTTAACTTTTCTACTGTGGATGACTGATTATGGGGAGAAGCAGGGTCTTATGAGTGAGGTTTGTTGGTTCACACAAAGGCATTAGCTACCTAACATTCCATAAGGAGACTAGCCAGTCTCAACAATCTACAAGAGGGATTGGTTACTATTACAAATAAATTGAACAGCTCTAGCTACAGAGAATAGAAAAATCTTCCCTCACCAAAAGAGATGGAATTCTTCCCACAGCCAGAGAAGAGAGACCTCTGGCAACCTGGTAAAATGTAGGGTATGCTTTGGGACACAAGCAGCAATGGTTGAACTGGAGAATTGACGTGAGTAGGGACTTTGAGGTAGAAGGAAGCCAATGCCAATAGTGAAAGGACTGAGAATTTTCTTGGACAATTGAGTGAAAAATGAGTATTGGCAAGACTGAGAACTTTGATGGACAGCTGGGGAAGGCAGCCAATATCGGCAGAACTGAGAATTTAGGAATACAATGAGGGTCAAGTCTGAGGTGCCTTCGTGCACATTTCAGGAGCTGTCTTGACTGTATCCTGTTATTAATCTGGATTATAATCTTTGATTTACCCAATATGGCTTTGTGTGGTCTGTAATCATCACATCAGATTTTGAACCTAGTAAAATTGGTGTTGAGATTAATAAAAAGAGTCATGGTGTTTTGTGGGACATAACATACTTTCTGAAAATTGGTTTGGTGTTACTGATGCTGCGGATGAGGATAGTTTCCCTGTGTGAAATTGATAAAGGTCAGATATGCTGCTTCCCTGTGGCCCTTTCTCTTTTTACACCTAGCCAGTAATCAATATGGATTTTGTCTGAACATCAAGAAAACACATGCTCTCACCAAAGGACATATAGGCAACATCATGATCGATGGGTATAAAGTTGAAACTGTCAATGTCTTCATATTACTTGAGTCCACAATCAATACCCTTGGTACCAGCAGTTATGAGATAATGAGATGCATTGCACAGGGAAAGTCTGAAGTCAGGGACCTCTTCAAATCATTGATGATCAATAATGTCAGTTTTAGGACTAAACTATGCATTACTCAGGCAATGATCTTTCCAGTAACTTGATATGCTACTGAGAGCTGGATAGTGAAACAGGATGACAGAAGAATTGATGTCTTTGAACAATGATGATGGAGAAGAGTACTGGATATTCTATGGCTTGTCAAAAGAGCAAACAGATATGTCTTGGAGAAGGTGCAGCCAGGGTACTTCTTGGAGACAAAGATGATAAAATTTCATTTCACATAATTTGAGCATGTTGCTAGGACAGGCTATCCATTGGAGAGGGAAATCATACTTGAGAAAGCGGAGGGACAGTGAAAGAGATGAAGAACCTCAACTAGATGGATTGACACAGTAACTTCAGTAATGGTCTCTATTGTGTCAGAGATTGTGAAGATGGAACAGGATAGAATAGGGTTCAGAACTGCTGTTCATAGAGTCACTATGAGTCATACTTAACTTTATGGCCCCCAACAACAACGTTTTGGTCAAACATTCTTCTAGGTTGTATAGCCTTGGTGTGTCCACTTGTGGTACAGCGGTATCTTGTGGTTGCTGTGAAGCTGAACACTGTGACACTGATGTGTCAAATGCGATAATGGTTACCTATTGTGGACAGTGCTTGGTGGTGCTCTCTGATTGTAACAAGCTTGGAAGCAGGAGTGGCATCCACTTCAATAAATAGCTTGCCTCTGGAAACCCTATGAGCCTGGAGGAAGGATGAAAGTTACGCAAATGTCGAAGACTTTCATTTATAGGGTCGATATGAGTCGCCTACTACACGACAGCACTTCACAACAACTTAACAACAACGACAGGCAAGAATTCATGCTTCTGCAAAACAACAGGACAGATTATCCTTTCCTAACCTCCAGAACTGAAATATTAAATGAAGAATTTTTTACTCCATGGACTGGCGCCTCCGAACAATATGCACAAAGTATACTAGACAGTTTCACCATCCTTGCCTCCAAGGTTGAATTTGTGCTTGTTTTTAAGGGCTGTGTAGCTGACCGCAACTTAAAGTGATCTTATGAAGAATGGCTCTGAACCCTGTCCTATTCTGGGATAACATTATCATCCCTGACCCACTTGAGTTCTTGTTGCAGACACTGTATCAGTCTATCTATTTGAGTGTCTTCCTCATTTTGCTGAACCTCCACTCTTTCAAGTATGATATTCCTTTCCAAGGAATAACCTCTTCTAACAACATCCCCAAATTATGTGAAACAAAACTTGGTCATCTTGGTCCTCCAAGAAGCACTCTGGTTGCACTTTCTCCAAGACATAGTTTATTATCCTTCTTGCATTCAATGGAATATTTAGCACTCTTTTCCAGTATCCCAATTCAAAGATATTAATACTTCCTTTGTCATCCTTTTTCACTGTATAGAATAGCAGGTGACTGGAAAGACTATGGCTTGAATCAAGTGAACTTTAGTTTTTTGTTTTGGTTTTTTTTCCCACTGACATCATTGTTCTTCTTTAGGTCCCTGTTGGTACCAGATTTTCCGAATACTATACATCTCCAGATCTACTGACTACTAGCACGAACAATGTTTATTGTGGATCCAAGGAAGAATAAATCGCTGACAACTTTAATCTTTTCAAAATATATCATGATATTGTTTATTGACCAAAAAATGAGGACTTTTGTTTGGTTTTGGTTTTTTGGTTGTTTGTTTTTTTTTTCACTTTTGTCTTCTTGATGTTCAGATGCAATCCATACTGAAGGTTGCAGTCCTTCATCTTCTGCAGCAAGTGCCTCAAGTCCCCTCACTTTCAGGAAGCAAAGTTGTATCATTTGCATAATGCAGGTTGTTGATGACTTTCTTCAAATTGTGAATCCACACTCATCTTCATAATGTTTATCTTCTCAACTAATTTGCTCAGTATACAGACTGAGTAGGTATAGAGAAAGGAAACAATCCTTTTGAACACCTGATTTTTAATCATAAAGTTTTCCCTTACTCTAGAAAACAGATTCTTGATAAAAATATACATTTTGTATAAGCATAATTAAGTTTTCTGAAATTACATCCTTCTCAAAGTTAGCCATAGTTTGTTATGATCTACCCAATGCCTTTGAATAGTCAATAAAACACAAGTAGACTATTCTGGTATTTTCTGCCTTCATTCAAGAACCATCCGACATTAACAATGATATCCCTGATGATATGGCCTCTCCTAAAGCCAGCTTGAACTTTTGGAAGTTCTCTGTTAATATGTTATTCTATCCACGTTTAGATGATCTTTATCAATACATTGCTTGAATGTGATATTAGGAGTGTTGTTCTATAATTTCTGAATTCTATTGGATCACTGTTCTTGAGAATAGGAGACACAGGAATACAGAGCTCTTCCA
Source organism: Elephantulus edwardii (assembly GCF_000299155.1). Classification (NCBI taxonomy): domain Eukaryota; kingdom Metazoa; phylum Chordata; class Mammalia; order Macroscelidea; family Macroscelididae; genus Elephantulus; species Elephantulus edwardii. The sequence continues at coordinate 410,020 of NW_006400156.1, forward strand.
GTCATGAGCCAGGCAGATATTCTCCAAATTTCCTGCCACAGATTGATGAGCATGTGCAGGCCTGCATCTGTTACTTGGAATGTGTTAGTTGGTATCCCTTTGATTCCTAGGGCCTTATTTTCTGCCACTGCCTTCAATGCAGCTCAAACTTCTCTCATCACCATTGACTCTTGATCATATGATACATATTGAAATATTTAAATGTATATCAATGCTTCTTTACTTTTTTTGGTACATTTAGTCTGTATATTTCCTCCATCTTTTTTTATGGAATTATTGATTAGTGGGCTCAAAACAATAAACTCAGACTGATTCATTTTTATACTCCCTGTACTCTTATATTCTTAAAATAGTCATTCTCACACATATTTTCTATATTTCTGTTTGCACATTTAAAAAAAAATCAAGTCATTCTTTTGGCATGTGGTATACTTCTTCATGAGTTACAATTCATAGTTCGTTTTTTTAAAGCTTATTGAAATGTAAATGTAGTGATAATTCTAGAAGCAAAAATGGATGGTTTACACAGTTATTGCAAGCATATAGCAATTTCTTGTATGATATGTGCCTCAGGTAATAGATAATGTCATACTGGTTTAATGATAATTAGGTTTCTTAATTATCTGGTAATATGTCCCCATTTCAAGTTTAATGATCTTATTCCTTCCCAACCAAGGGCTTCACTTTAATGTCAAATACTAATTCGGGATGAGACTTCAGATGGTTCAATATTTTTGCCATTCTTACAAGAATATTTTGGGTTTGACTTTCAACAGTATTAGTTCTTTTACTATAAGATACAAGATGATATAAGATATTAAAGATTTTCCATCAAAAATACATTTGAAATTTATAGTATTTTATGGGACACTTAGGCTTTAATTTGGAAACCCAGAAATAATAATTTCTTTCTATTATTTTGTTTATAGCATGATTTAAACAACCACCTCCCCTAAACTTCTCATCTTTTCATTTGTAGACAAAGCAGAAAATATCTCAGAGCCTCACTAACACTGATTTATTGGTCATGATATTTTGGATATATTATAGTGTGGTTTATCAGAGTTCTTTTTACTAAGAAAGGCCTACCCATCTTTGTTAATGATGGGAGAGCCACAATCTTTAAGTCCTATTCAGTTACATACTAATTTAGAAATCCATCTACATCTTGTTTCTCTAGAATAATATTTGGTAACGAATTACTTAGGTCAGATTCTGTAGAGAAAGTTAACCAAAGAAACTTTTGTATCTATTTATAGACATCTATATACAAATATGCACACAGAGAGAAAATTTTAAAAAGAGAAAGATTTATCTCAAAGAAATAGATTAAAAGACTTGCAAGTTCAAGTATGTGGGTCACATCTGAGAAGGGAGATGTCTCTTGATTCACACAGCTGCAGCGGCTACAATATTAATGGTTGATAAATCAACAAGAAAGCTTATGATTTCAGAGTTGATAAAATCCAAGGTCACCGGGTAAGGCAAGCCATTGTTTCCAATCCAAAGACCTGGAGGTAATGGGTCAAATGCAATATACACATTTAGCAAAAGAAGGAAGGGTTTGCCAGAAGTCTATAAATATTCTATGTAGGCCACACCCCTGATGAAACGCCCTTTCAAGTGATTGGCTGCTCATAACAGATTGCATAATAAAAATAATTATGTGATGTTAGGTCTCTTCAAGCACATTATTACATTACATCAGATCTCATCAAGGGTGTGACTCTACCCTAAATGCCAAAACAGAAAATGAAAACCAGCCAAGATACTGATTGTTTATATTCATTAAAAAGGAACAACTCAGAAAGAGAAGGTAACAGTAATTACACAACTTGAAAAACATAATCAACTGTACAAAGCATTGAGTTAATGTGTGGTTTGTATTTATTCTCAATATTAACAATAAATGACATTTATAAAAATAGTTTTCATTTGCTAGGTTTAAAAGTAATCAAATATATTTGTTACATTCTCTTAATTTTATGGTTAGTCTTCTTGTTTGTTTAATGTACTTTTAATTGTTTAACAAGAGATAACATACCGAAAGCACAATTTACATTGTCGTTCCTTATGGGCACAATTGCTTAGTTAATTAGCTAATCAGGATTATAAATAATTACTGTTCTTAAATGCCATATAATATGATTTTGCATAGCAACAGAAAAGACTTTTACTTTGATCAACACATTAAAGAAAAAAAAAGGAAGGCTATAAAAATAGAAACAAAAGTAATAATAACTGCTGGTGCCAAAGAAAGCAAAACTGATAGCTAGATCCTCTGAAGCAACCTTTTGAAGCTTAAAACCATATCACTTTCATATGTGGCTTCAAGATAAAAAGAAAGCTAAAATAGATAACTAATCAATTGTCTCAGGAATTGACATAAAGATGCTGAGAGGAAAAAAGTCAGACAAATGTTCATTTTTTCAGAAAAATAACATATTAATGAATTAATTTTGCATGCTAGTGAAACATTGTCTTTAGCAAACTTAAGATGTATTCTGTATTGAGATAATTTTTACGTCATTCATCTTGAAAATTATTTTTATGAAGTTGATGCTTGCATAGGGTTTAAACATCACAATTGTCCAGAATAAGAGCTGCGTAGTAAAGTGGAATCTGTGTGTGTAGGGGATTGTATAACAAGGAAAGCGTTTTATTTTTTTTTTGTTTGGAAAAGAAAAGCAAACTGAGGGTAGGGGTGGGCAGGGAGGAAAATACGTAAGAATGAGTGAATGAAAATTCAAGTTCTCTATAATCTTTCATTAAAAATCTCAATTAAAAAAAAACCACAAACACCAAAACAAACACCATACAATAAGACTCTAAACAGCAATAGTCATACCTTTTATTTTTTCCTACATATTCTGATTGCTTCACCATAGGTATATTGCTTCTCATATACAGTTACAATTAATCCTTCCAGATGTTGTTTGTGGAATGTACCTTATATTCCTAAATGTAAGTAAAATCTCATATCATCATTTCTGTTTTACCATCACAGATATGACAATTTAGCAATTGTTAAAACAATTCAGAAATTACTTTGTATACTACTTCACCAGCACCGATTCCCATTTTCCCTTGTGTGGAGTTTGCCTCTGAATATGGTTTTCTGGTGCAGATGACTGATTATATGGAGGAAAGGGACTGTACTGGTTTGTCCACAAAAGGATTGGCTATCTACCATAATATAAGGGGTTTGGCCAGACTCAAGAATCTACAAGAGGGTTGCTCACATGATTTCCTCACATACGGGGTATTGAGAAAGCATATTGGTATGTACCTAAGAATGAATACACATTAGTTTTCTTTTTACATTCAATATGTGATTTTTTTTGTTATATTCTACACTTACATTTGATCAACAATCATATATATGTTTTATTGTGGTAAGGCCAATGACAGGGTGTGCAATTCTCTTATTTGTTTAAAGGAGTCAGAATGGAAATATTACAAAATTTATTTGGTTCTAATAAAATTACATATTAGATTTTATCAAAATGACAAATTACTATTATCTCTTTTCTTTCTTAATTCTAGTTTTCCTTGGCTCAAATAAATTAATACTAAAT
>NW_006400156.1:416625-420731 GCF_000299155.1 Elephantulus edwardii
CAATATGCTTGCAAAATCACCAATAAAATATAAAAACTAAACAAAGTTATGCCATTTATCTAGATTGACATTTTAAATTACTTTAATTAGTGAAGTATTTGGAAAATAAGCACTTTCATACCCTGTTGGCCAGTGCAGAAATTTATTTGACCTTTCTGGAGTAAAATATGCATACAAATTAAAACTATTCATACCCCTTGCCTTGGCAAGTTCACTTCTAGAAATTTATGCAAAAGAAAATAATTGGAAAAGAGCAAAGCTCCACAAAACCATTTTTCATAGTTTTATTTATGGTACTAAAAAACAAACTCCACTAAAATGTTAACTGGAATGGGCTTGCTTAAAAAGATGATGAATTAACAAAATGCAAAAATATGTAGTCATAAGGATGATAACAACTGTGATCTTAGGGGTTTTGTTCAAAATTACTTCCTTAGCCTTTTTCTGACTTTGCCACATGAATGGGTAGGACTATGTAAACAGTGCATGCTAACCTATCCACAAGGAGATTGGCAAGTCTCACCAATCCTAAAGGGAACTGGTTAGTCTCACCATTATATAGAACAGATTCAGTAGTAGACTGAAAGAACTTCACCACAAGCAAAGGAGAAGCAGCCTTGCAGAGTGAGTTCTTTGGGGCCAGAGATTCTTTTCTTTTAACTTTAATTTTTACTTTATTATTTTGTGTGTGTGTACTGTCAAATCGGATCTGACTGGTACAGGAGGAGATTGCCCCTCCCTTTCCAGCACAGCATATGGTGCATTTGAACCGCATACCTCTGGGATTGCAGTGCAGCTTCTTGTCACTAGACCCCCAGAGATCCCTTGGGGCCAGAGATTCTTGTGCCAGTTAGATATACAATAGCAACAGCCATGCCAAAAGCAGAGGATAGAAACCTGACATGAGATGTAATTAACCTTGGGCCTGCTGTTTCCCATGAAACAGAGCTAAAAGTCTTTGACCAAGTTTGTTGGACAGTAGTGGAGTGGGAGAGGAGTGGGACAGCTACAATTGGCAGGACCGAGAGTTTTTGTAATACTGTCCTAAAGGCAAGAGGTGAGAGACTGAGGTACCTGTCAGCACCTCACTTTCGGAAGAAGTCATAATTGAGTGAGTGTATTCTTCTACTAAACTGAATTATAGCTTTTGAATTTCCTAATACAGTTTTGTGTGATTTGTGAGCTATCGTATCAGACGTCTGACCCAGCAGTATGTGAGATGAAGTTTCATCATTCTTGCTTCCAAGGATCATCCTGATATTGTTTTATCAAGGACAATCCTGTTTATTCTCTTGGTAGTCTGTGGAATCCATTCAATATTGTCTCCAACACTACTACTCAAAGATATCAATTTTACATGTGTCATCCTTAGTCACTCTCCAACTTTCAGGTGCATAAAAACAATTTAAAAGATTATGGTTTAGATTAGGTGTACACTATTTTTTAAACTGACATCATTGCACTTAGTAATCTGCAGAGGACTTTGACAGTGGAATTTCCCAATATGCCTCATCCTTTGATTTCTTGACCCTAAGTATCAAAGGTCTTAATTGTCTATCCAAGGAAGATAAAATTGTTGTCAACTTCACTCTTTTCTCTGTGGAAGCCCTAGAGCTTCACATATAGCTGGAGTCTGGGTTCACCTTTTCCAACTTTCCCCCTCTCAAATCAGTGATAGAAACTCCAGGGCTTCACACATGGCAGGATTCTGAGACCACCTTCTATGCTCCCTAATCAGGTAATGCCCATTCTCCAAAAACTCAACTTGCTTTGTAGACAATCAGTCATCCTAGGTGAGTTGGGATTTTCAGCCCTATTAACAGGCCGTGCTATGCAGATGACACAAACCTGCTTGCTAAAACTGAGAAGGACCTGAAATGCTTGCTGCAGAGGGTCAAGGACTGCAGCCTTCAATATGGACTGAGTTTCAATGTCAAGAAGAAGAAGACAAAGATTCTCTCCACTGGACCAATTGGCAGCATCAGGATGGATGGTGAAGAGATTAAGATTGTTAACATCTTTAGTATGCTTGGCTCCACGGTCAATACTCTTGGCACCAGTAGCCAGGAAATCAAAAAACATATTGAGATGGGAAAGTCTGCTGTTAGGGACCTCTCCAGGGTACTGAAGAGCAAGAGTGTCACTCTGGAAACTAAGGTGTGTCTGATACAGGATGTGGTCTTTGCAATCACTTGTTTATGCATCAAAGAGTTGGACAATGACTAGGAAGGATAGAAGAATTGATGTCTTTGAGCTGTGGTACAGGAGAAGAGTATTGAATGTACCATGGACTGCCAAGAAAACCAACAGGTTCATCTAGGAGAGGATTAAAGCAGGCTGCTCCTTGGAGGCAAGGATTCTGGGGCTTTGTCTGACGTACTTTGGACATGTTGTAAAGAGGGACAGGTCCTTGGAGAGGGACATCATGCTTGGTAGGGTGGAGAGACAGTGCAGGAGGGGAAGACCATCTTTGAGGTGGATTGATTCAGTGACTGGGATAATCGGGATGGCTGTGTCAGAGGAAGTGCGATTGGCACAGGATAGAGCAGGGTTTCGGGCTGTTGTACATAGGGTCGCTATGAGTCGCAAATGACTCGATGGCACATAACAACAACAACAAATTACATTTTGGTCTGAGGAGGTAGTTTTGAGAAATTTCTCCTTATCAAAGTTAAATCTTCTCTGGTTTGCCCTTCCCCTGCAAACTGAGTATCTTTATTTTCAATCAACATAATAATAGCACAGTCTGAACTTGTATTTTATTGTTGATGTTGTTGAGGATCCTTCAATTCATAGCTGACCCTCCAGTGGGTTTTCAGAGGCACTATAGGAGACTTCCCATTTTTCTCCTGCCAATCTACTGATAGATTTAGAACTACAACCCTTTGATTATCAGCACAATTGGTGAATTAGTGGTAAGGGATTTTGCTACCAAAGAAAAGGTACATGGTTCAAGTCCACCAGCTGCACTCGGAGTTAAAGGTCAATCTCCTTTAGTATGATTTACTGCCTCTGATAACATGCTAGAGAGTTAGCTATGGGTTAGTTCTGAGTCAACGGTGCACAACAATAACAAGAAGCCACCTTACCTCTCTAACTTTATATTAAGGAATGAGTAGGAAGAAAGTAACTGTGCTACTGTTAGTTTTTATCTGAATCATACTTTCCATTTCCTTGTCTTCTTTAGATAATTCATTGTATTCAAGTATATTCCCTTGAGATGGTTTATATCAGGAAAGTCAACTAATGCAAGCATTTGAAAACCAATGAACACAATTGAAATGAGTATTCCAGACACCTTCAGGTGTTCACTCTTACATGGATTTCTAGTAAGAAATCATGTTGAATGGGAAGGTCTAGAAATGACCTTGTGGCTCACCTGAGGATAGCCGTCTATAACGCTACACACAATTATTACTGAATTCTAGATACTTGTGCTCATAATGAGGCATACACTCTCCACAAGATACTTCTGGCAACCTTCTTGATAGAAGTACAGCACAACTACTTAATTAACCTAATCATCTCCACATGAAACCTAGATGACTTCTTCTCCCTCTATTGAAATACATGATCATTTTGTCCTTATGATATTGTTGTTATGTACCATCAAGTTACTTGTGACTCAAAGAATGTGCTCACATCCCTACACACAATAGCTCTGAACCTTGTCCTAGTGTAAGTATAGTTTTCCCATGAGCACAATTAAGTATGAATATTACCCATAACTCATTATGATTCACACAGTCAAACGTCTTTGTCAATAAAGCATAAAAAGCATTTTTTGAAAAGCATTCTTTAAAAATAAAGCATAAAATATTTTTACTTTAAGCTAGGATCCGTTTGACATCAGCAATGACATCTATAGCGGTATGGCCTCTCCTAAAACATACTTAAACTTCTGACAATTCTCTGTCTATTATTCAAATATATGTGGCAATTATCAAAGTCAAAGATTTAAAAACTGAGGGCATTTACAATCTTTACGATTTCAAATAGCTCAAACATGCAATAAAAATGCAATGATATTCAACTGGTGACTAGAATGCAAAAGTTGGATACAAAGAAATATTGGTATTTGGACAATATGGACTTGGTGACATTGA
>NW_006400156.1:423743-425658 GCF_000299155.1 Elephantulus edwardii
CAGCGCAGGAGGGGAAGACCCTCTATGAGATGGATTGATTCAGTGACTGTGGTAATCGGGATGGGTGTGTCAGAGGCAGTGCGGTTGGCCCAGGATAGAGCAGGTTTAGGGCTGTTGTGCATAGGGTCGCTATGAGTCGAAAACGACTCGACGGCACATAACAACCGCAACAACAAGTAATGGTTTATTCCTCACATAGGTTGAAAGTATACAGGGAAAGTTTACATCAATTATTCGTTCCTCTCCTGATTTTGATCCTTGCAGTTCTTTCTTACTCTGTTCTGATGATTGCTTTTGGTCCAAGTGTAATTTTCATATGAGCACAATCAAGTGTTCTTAGATTCCTATTTTTCTCATGGTTAGCCACAATTTGGTGTGAGCCATACAGGCAAATGAAACTAGCTCCTATTCCTGGTAATTATCTTTTGGTATAGTGACGGGGGAGATAGGTGGAGGAGATAAGGTGGGATGATGCGGAGAAAGGTAATCCAATAGAGTATGAACACTATGAAACAATATAATTACTATCACATGCAAACAAAAGACGTCTAAATATAATTTAAAAATGGCTAGAACAGTACATAGATAAGGAATTGTGAGAATTTTAAGCATGATTTAGAAGAGGCCATAGCACTAGCGGTATGATTGCTGATGTCAGATAGATCCTGGCTGAAAGTAAAGATTACAATAGGATGCCTATTTATGCTTATTGGCAAAGGTATTTGACTGTGTGAATCATAATCAGTTATGGCTAATATTGAAAAGAATGGGAATAACATGCCACTTAACTGTGCTCATAGGAAAACTATACTTCCGCTAGGTAACTGTTGTGTGAATAGAGTAAGGGAACACTAAATAGTTTAAAATTATTAAAGGGGTGTGTCAGGGTCATATTGTCTCTCCAGACCTATTCACTTTGTATGATGAGCAAATTATTCAAGAAGGTGCACACTATGAAGAGGAATGTGACATCGGGATTGGAGAGAGACTTATCAATTACTTATGTTAGGCTGATGGCACAATCTTGCTTGCTGAAAAGGAGAGGACTTAAAGTACTTGTTGCAGAATATCAAAGAATGCAACCCTCAATATTATTTCATCTCGATGTCAAGAAACAAGTATTCTTACCAGTGGACCTATGGACAGCATCATGATAGATGGAGAAAAGATTGAAACTGTCAACAGCTTCATCTAACTTGGATCCAGTTAACACACTTGGTACCAGAAGTCAGGAAATCAGGAGACATAATGAGGTAGGAAAGGGTACAGATAGGGATCTCTCTAAATTATTGAAGAATAATGATGTCAGTTTGAGGACTAAGGTGCATTTGATTCAGGCTATGATTTTCCTGATCTCTTGCTATACTTCTGAGAGCTGGACAATGAATATGGAAGACAAAAGAAGAATTGGTGCCTTTGAGTAATGGTGTTGGAGAAGATCACTGAATATATCACAGACTGTTAAAGAACAAACAAATGTATCTTGGAGAGAGTACAACCAGAGTTGTCTTTGGAGGTAAAGATAATGAGGTTTTGCCTCATGTACTTAGGGCATGTGCTAGGAGGGAATATTCCTTGGAGAGGAACATGATGCTTAGAAAGGTAGAGGGTGAGTGAGGGAGAGGAAGACCCTCTACCAGATGGATTGACATAGTGACTGCTACAATGGGCTCTATTATGTCAGGAAATGTGAGGACAACACAGGATAGGAAACGGTTCAGTTCTCTTGTTTATAGTGTTTCTTTGGGTCGTATTCTGATCAATGTCACCGAACAACAACCACCACAACAATAACATCTGTTGATGCACTGTTTCAGTCATTTTCAGATAATCTTCAGAAAGATTCTACTCGTGTGTGATACTAGTTTTATATTGTTCTATAACTCCCATACTCTGTTGTATAATTTATTTTTTT
>NW_006400156.1:425758-429977 GCF_000299155.1 Elephantulus edwardii
GTTTAGGGCTGCATTTTTTATTGAAATAGGTCAATTTGTATTTCATCAATTCCTGGGATCCTTTGGGAGGCTGAACTTTATGAGGAGGAATGCGGCATCAGAATTTGAGAACTCATTTCTCATTTGATTAACTGCTTCTGAAAAGTGCTTCTGTGTGTAGGTTCTGACTCTATGGTAAATAATAATATCAACAACCTGCTTTATGTGGATGACACAACTTTGTTGCTGAAACTGAGAAGGTCTTAAAGCTTTTGCTGCAGAAGTTCAAGAATTTCATTTTTCAAAATGGATTGAAGCTCAACATCAAGAAATCATAGATTCTTACCACTGGGTCATTTGGCAGCCCCATAAGAGATAGAGAAGAGATTGGATTATTAATGGTTTCTACATTCAAAACTCCTGGTACCTGCCATAAGGAAATCAAAAGATTAATTGCACTCTCTCTACAGATTGCTAAGAACAATGATGTTTGTCTTATGACAAAGGTGCACATTGTCTAGATCATGATCCTCACAATTACTTACTATGCATGACCATGACTAAAGACACCAGAGGAAGAATCTTAGGATCTTCTTTTTTTAAGAATCTTAAAATCTTATTACAGCAATACAATGCACTATTGCATTGTGTTGTTGAAGAGTATTGAACATACCATGGACCTCCAATAAAACAAATGGGTCTGGTTAGAGAGGGTGAAACTAAGTTCATCCTTGGAGGCAATGATTTTCAATCTCTATCTCACATCTCTATCTTGAGCACATGGCCAGGAAGGATCAGTTCTTGGAGAAGAACATCATTTTAGGAAGGGTGGAGGGATAGCGTCAGAGAGGAAGCCCCCAACTGAGTTGAACTGACATAGTAAATGGGGCAATGGAGTTAGGTGTGTTGGAATCTTTAAAATTGGAGTCTGGAATTTATGAAGACGAATATGACATCATGAGTGAAGGAAGTCTCATCAAAAAATGATATTAGACAGATGATATAACCTGGTTTACCCAAATTGAGAAGGAACTGGAGTGTTTACTGCAGAATGTCAAGGATTGAAGTCCTCAATATGTATTGAAGGTCAAGGTCAAGAAGACAAAGATACTCACCACTTGGTCATTTGGCAGTAGTATGATACAAAGAGAAGAGATTGAAGTTGTGAAGACTTACAGCTTGCTTGAATCCACAACAGCACTCTTGGCACCTGTAGTCAACAAATCAAAAGGCAAATTTCTCTAGTGAAAGCTGTTGTCAAGGAACTCTCCAAAGTGTTAAGAGTAACAATGTCAGTCTGGAGACTATGATGTGCCTGATTCAGGCCATCTTCTTCACAATTACTTTCTATGCATCAGAGTTGGATAGTAACTAGAATTGATATGGGGGAAATGATGCCTTTGAGTGGTAGTGCTGGATAAGAGTATTAAACATCCCATGGACTACAAAGTAAACAGACAACTTTATTCTTGAAAGAGTAAAACCAAGCTGCTCCTTAGAGGCAAAGATTTAAAAACTCCATTGTCTTACATACTGTAGGCATGTGGTTAGGAGGGACCAGTCTCTGGAGAAGGACATCATGATGCAATTATGTGCTATGCATCAGAAAGCTGGACAATGACTAGGAATGATAGAAGGAGAATTGATGCCTTTGAGCTGTGGTGCTGGAGCAGAGTATAGATTTCCTATATTTAACTGTCCTTCTGTCAATATTGCATATATTATTTCCACTAATAAAAGAGGCTTATTAGAACCCTAATGCTCTATTTTTTAATTAACTTTATTTACTTGCTAGATAAATACTGAACTTTCGTATTTATCATATTTTGGTCCCTGTGTTTCCATCCTCCAAGGGACTTAAGTAGTACTCCTTGAGAACAGTGAAAAGATTCCTGGGGCCAACATCTCTAGCACCTATCAATATTATGTTCCAGATTTTTTATTGCAATACACATAATGTTTGATCATTCTTTTCAGATAGATTTTCACTTATTCCTATGAAATGGTTACTATCCATTCTTTCCTGCTCTTTTCACCTGTAAACTCACTTCCTATAAACTTCCTAATTTCATACAGTACTTTTCCTTTTGTGATTGGGTTACTTCACCAAACATAATGCCCTTTAGACTCATCCATGTTGTGCAGTGTTTCATGAGCTCTTCATTGTTTTCAGTGTTCTGTAATAATGCATTGTGAGAATGTTCCACAGTTTCCCTATCCATTCACTTGTTAATGGGCACTTGAGATGCTTTCATCTTTTAGTTATAGTGAATAATATTGCCGTAAACATGGGTGTGCATATATGTATTTGAATCTTATTTCTGATATTTTAGGATATATTTGCAGTAGTAGATTATCTGGAGCAAATGAAATTTTTATTATTATCTTTTTGAGAAACTCTCAGTCTACCTTCTAGAGTGGTTACATTCTCATCAGCAGTTTATAGTAGTTCCAATCTCTTCTTACCTTCCAACATTTGTAGTATGATGCCCTGTTGGATTTTGTATTATTGCTAATGTGAGAGATTTCTCATGGTGGTGTGTTGTTTTTTTGTGATTTTTTAAATTATTTTTCATTTACCTAATAGTTATAAAACAAAGATTCTCATCAATTGACTGATAAGCAACATCATAAAGATAGAGAAAATACTGGAAATGTAAAAGACTTCATCTTACTTTGATTCACAATCAATACACTTGGTACCAGCAGTCAGGAGATCAGGAGATATATTGCACTTGGGAAAGTCTTTTTCTTTTCTTTTTTTCTTTTCTTTTCTTTTTTTTTAAACAATCCCTCCGTAAGGACTATCCACTTAGCTTTGTATCCAAAGACGAAATTTGTAGGTGAAAGGAGTTAGGAGTTAGCCTTCATTACAGACTGGTTCATTTCAGGGTCGAAAATATGGAACGCTTCACGAATTTGCGTGTCATCCTTGCGCAGGGGCCATGCTAATCTTCTCTGTATCGTTCCAATTTTAGTATATGTGCTGCCGAAGCGAGCACGGGAAAGTCTTTAGTAAGCAATCTCTCTAAATTACTGAGGAGCAATGATGTCAGTTTGAGGACAAAGGTGACTTTTAGCCAGGTCATGGTCTTTCCACATCACTTGCTATGAATCTGTATGTTGAACAATGAATAGATGACAGAAGAAGAATTGATGCCTTTGAGCTGTAGTGTTAGAGAAGAGCACTGAACATCCCATGGATTATCAAAAGGACAAACAAATATGTCTTGGAGAAGGTACAGCCAGAGTCCTCTTTGAAGGAAAAGATGATAAAGTTTAACGTCACATACCTCAGGCATGTTGCTAGGGAGGGCTATTCCTTAGAGACAAACATCATAGTGAAGGGGAGGAAGACCCTTGATCAAGTGGATTGACTCTACTGCAATGGGCACTAATGTGTCAGTAAGTGTGAAGATGGCACAAGGTATTACAGGGTTCAGATCTGTTGTTTAAAGGGTTGCTATTGGTTGTACTGGACTTTATGAGACCTAAAAAACAACATGCTGCTTGGCAATAACTAAGGATGTCAGAAGAAGTGATGTCTTTTCATTGTGGAGTCGAGAATAATATTGAATATCCCATGGACTATCAAAGTGACAAACAAATATGCCTTGGTGAAGGTACAGTCTGAGTGCTTCTTTGAGGAAAAAATGATAAAATTTCATGTTACATTTCATCTTTGAGCTAGTTGCTGACAGGTATTGCTTGAAGAGAGATATGTTTGGGAAGATGGAGAGGGAGGAAGAGAGGAAGAAGCTCAACCAGATTGACAGAGTGATTACAGCAATAACCTTGAGTGGGTTAGGGATTGTTAGGATGGTGCAGGCTAAGACAGGGTTCAGATACGTTGCTCATTGGTACACTGTGAGTCATGCTTGACTCAATGATAACCAAGCAGCAACAATAATCTTGAACATTTCTTCATGTGGTTTTTGGGCATATAAATATTTTCTTTGGTGAAGAGTCTTCTAATTTCTTCTGCCCATATTGAACACAATTGAAATGAGTATTCCAGACACTTTCAGGTGTTCACTCTTACATGGACTTCTAGTAAGAAATCATCTTGAATGGGAAGGTCTAGAAATGACCTTGTGGCTCACCTGAGGATAGCCGTCTATAACGCTACACACAATTATTACTGAATTCTAGATACTTGTGCTCATAATGAGGCATACACTCTCCACAATATACTTCTGGCAACCTTCTTGATAGAAGTGCAGCACAACTACTTAATTAA
>NW_006400156.1:430522-440197 GCF_000299155.1 Elephantulus edwardii
GATTGGCACAGGACAGAGCAGATTTTAGGGCTGTTGTACATAGCGTCGCAATGAGTCGCAAGTGACTCAATGGCACATAACAACAACAACAACAATATATTGTATTTGGGTTATTTGTCTTTTTTAAAGGAGAAAGGCATTCTTTCAGAATATAAAGATAATGGAAGGGGAACTCAACATCAGGTTGGGACCGTGATGTTGATGGAACTTTGTTGTTGTGATATGGTGTCAAATCAAAACTGATCCAGAGTTGACCCTCCAGTAGATTTTCAAAGGCCAAAAATCACGTGGGAGGAGAGTGTCCATCATTCTCCTGTGAAGCAGCTTGCGAATTGAAACCACAGGCCTATAGGATTGCTGTGCAGCTTCTTATCATTGTCTTTGTTGTTGTTGTTATGTGTTGTTGAGTCACCTGTGACTCATAACAACCCTATGTACAACAGCCCTAACCCCTTCTCTATCCCATATCAATCTTACTATCTATGACACATCTACCCCCATCAACCATGTCAAGGATAAATACATTTTATTAAGGGTCTTCCTCTCTTGAACTCTCCTTCCACCTTCCCAAGCATGATGTCCCTCTCCAAGGACTGGTTTTGCCTTGCAATATGTCCAAAGTATGTCAGAGAAAGCTTCAGAATCCTTACCTCCAAGGAGCAGCCTGATTTAACCCTCTTCAGGACAAAACTCTTCATACACTTAGCAGTCCATCGTATTCAATACTGTTCTCCAACACCAAAGCTCAAAGGCATAAATTCTCCTTCTATCATGCCTAGTCATTGTCCAGCTCACTAATGCATAGCAAGTGATTGCAAAGATCATGGCCTGTATCATCAGATGCACCTTAGTCTTCAGGTTGACATCATTGCTCTTCATTACTTTGGAGAGGTCTCTGATAGCAGGAAAATTTTTGGATCAAGTTTATTCTTTAACTTTGGTGTTTGGCTCTGTACCATGAAGTCTATAGCTGAGTATTTGAGTTGCTGTTATCATCAAGTCTGAAGCAACCTATAGCTGACTTCTAGTGGATTTTCAGAAACCAAAAATCACATGGGAGAAGATTGTGTATCCTTCTCCCTTGGAGCAACTGGTGGATATGAGCCACAAGCCTTTGGAATTGCAGTGTAGCTTCTTACCACCATACTATTATTAACATAACAAAATAGATGTTTTGTTTTTAATATGCATCATCCAGTTGCCTGTGACTCAAAGAGACCTTATATACAACAGCTCTGAAACCTATTCTGCCCTGAGCCAGTCTCACTGATTCTACACACCAATTGTCCTAGTTACTAAATCACTCTATCTCATCCAGGGTCTTCTTCTCCTGCACTATACCTCCACCATTCTGAGCATGATATACTTCTGCAAATATCTGTTCCTCCTGGTTGTTGTTGTTATGTGCTTTCAAGTTGCTTGCAACACATAGTGACCCTATGTACAATGGCCCTAAACTCTGCTCTGTCCTGTGCTAATCACAGTGTATACAATACACCCATCCCAATTACCCCAGTCACTGAATCAATCCATCTCATAGAGGGCCTTCCCCTCCTGTGCTGTCCGTCCACCCTACCAAGCATGATGTCACTCTCCAAAGACCGGTCTCCTTACAACATGTCCAAAGTATGTTAGACGAAACCTCAGAATCCTTGCCTCCAAGGAGCCGCCCAGTTTAACCCTTTCCAGGATGACTCTGTTTTCCTAGCAGTCCATGGTACCCTCAATACTCTTCTCCAGCACCACAGCTCAAAGGCATCAATTCTCCTTCTATCCTCCCTAGTCATTGTCCAACTCTCTGATGCGTAATAAGTGATTGCAAAGACCATGGCCTGTATCAGATGCACCTTATTCTCTAGAGAGATGCCATTGCTCTTCAGAACTTTGGAAAGGTCCCTAACAGCAGACTTTCCCATCACACTATGTCTTTTAATTTCCTGGCTGCTGGTGCCAAGAGTGTTGACTGTGGAGCCAAGCAAACTAAAACTGTGGTTACATGCCCAAAATGTGTGAAATAGAACTTCAAAATTCTAGTCTTCAAGGAGAAACTTTGTTTCACCCTCTTCAAGACAGATCTATTTGTTTTCTTGGTGGTCTATAGTATGTTGAAGACTTCTGCAGCACCACAACTCAAATGCATCAGTTCTTCGGTCATCCTTAGTCATTGTGCAGCCTTCTGATGCATAGCAAGCAATTGCCAAGACCATAGCATGGATCAGATGCATCTTAGTCTCTGAACTGACATCGTTGCTTCTCAGTACTCTGGAAAGTTCCCTGACAAAAGATTTACCTAATGTAATTAATCTTCTAATTTCCTGACCGCTGGTGCCAAGAGTTGATTGTGGAGCTGAGCAAGCTGTAATTTTTCACAACCTCAGTCTCTTCTCCATCCATCATGGTGCTACCAATTAGCCCTGGAATGAGAATTTTTGCCTTCTTGATATTGAGTTTCAAGTCATATTGAGGATTACAGTCCTTGACCTTCTGCAACAAGTGTTTCAGGTCCTCCTCAAATTCAACAAGCGAGATTGTATCATCTGCATAATGTAGATTGTTGATGACTCTTCCTCCAATCTTGATGCCACATTCCATCTCATAAAGCCCAACCTCCCGAATGATCTATTCTGGTTATAAATTAAAAGGTATGGATACAGGATGTATCCCTGACACACTCCCTTCCTGATTATGAACCATGCAGTGTTTTCCTGCTTAGGACAGCTTCCTGGCTCAAGTATAACATAAACACAATCATGCTTCTGAGATTTCTGTTCTCCTCAAGATTAACCACAATTTGTTTTGATCCACACAGTCAAATGCCTTTGCATAGTCAATGAAACATATATAAATATCCCACTGGTACTCTTTGCTTTCTACAAAATCCATTTGACATTGGTGATAATGTCTCTAGTGCCACGCAATCCTAAACCCACCTTGTACTTCTGGTAGTTCTCTATTAATGTACTATTCCAGTCATTTCTGGATAATCTTCAGTAAGATTTAGCTAGTGTGTGATACTAATGATATTGTTCTAAAATTTCCTATCTTTTTGGGTCACTTTTTTTTAATGAGAATAAATATGAATCTCTTTTAGTAAGTTTTCCAAGTAGTTGTTTTCTAGATTGCTTGAAACAACCATGTTAGCAGAGCATTTGCTTGTTTAAATATGTCAATTGGTATTGTATCAATTCCTGGGCCTTTATTTTTTGCCAAAAAATAATAATAAAAAAAATTTTAAAAAAGAAGAATGCAAAAGGTCATTACAAAGAAGAAAGATGAAGAAAAGACTAAATGGATATCATAAGAGAATCTGAATATTGCACTAGAGCACTGATAAGCCAAAGCAAAAAGAAGAAAACCAAGATGTTGAGGAGATGAATAGAAGATTTGAAAGGGCAGCTCTGGAAGACAAGGCAAAGTGTTGAAATGTGCAAAGAGCTGGAGTCTGAAAATCAAGAGTGTCACACTTAAGTTACAGAATATTTTAAAAAATTGTTGCTCCTGAGTGTTTTCACCACTGGGCCAATTGGCAGCATCAGTATGGATGGTGAAGAGCTTGAGATAGTTAACAGTTTTAGTTTGCTTGGCTCCACAGTCCACACTTTCGATACCAGCAGTCAGAAAATCAAGAGACGAATTGCACTAGGAATGTTAGCTGTCAGGGACCTCTCCAGAATATTAAAGATCAATGGTGTCAGGCTAAAGACTAAGGTGCTCCTGATTTGGGCTATAGTCTTTGCAATTGTGTGCTATGAATCACAGAGCTGGACAGTGATTAGGGATGATAAAAATTGAATTGATGCCTTTGAGCTGGTGGGTTGGAGAAGAGTATTGAATATACCATGGACTTCTGGGAAAACAAACAGGTTTGTCCTGGAGAGGGTGAAGCCAGGCTGCTCCTTGGAGTCAAGGGTTCTGAAGCTTTGTCTAACATTCTTTGGACATGTTGCAAGGAGGGAACATTCCTTGGAGAGGGACATCATGTTTGAGAGAGTAGAGCGACAGCGCAAGATAGGAAGATCCTTGATGAGATGTATCGATTCAGTGATTGGGGAAGTGGGAGTAGGTGAGTAGGAGACAATGACGTTGGCACAGGATAAAGCAGGGTTTAGGGCTCTTGTACATAGGGTCACTACGAGTCACAAGCTACTTGATGGCACATAACAACAACAACTTCAGTGTTACATAATATTCCATTGTGTGAATGTATCACAATTTCTCCATTTATTCAGTTCTGTTCAGACATTTGGATTGTTTTCATGTTCTTGCCATAGTGAATAGCAACACTATGAACATCGGTATACAAATCTCCGTTTGTGTTTCAGTTAAGATTTCCTCAGGGTATATTACAAGTAGAGGAATAGCTGAGTCATATGGAGTTTCTATGTTAAGCTTTTTGATGAAAAACCAAACTGTTTTCCAGGGTGTTTGCACCATTTTACAATCCCAGACGTGCTCCCAAACCCCGATTCCAAAGTTCTTCCTTCCAGTGTTGAAAATCTAATCACCTAAACTATTTCAAAAGATGCTTCAAGAAAGTAAAGGGGCAGAAGAGATAGCAGCCTCACAAGATTTTGCTTTTAGTTTGTCTTTCTTTTCCTCTTCTAAGTCTCTATTGTTGAACACTGAAATAGCAGCAGTCAAAAGTTCATTTGAGTCACACTGGGAGCCTAAAGCTTTTTCCTGAAGGTTTTTCTAATATCAAGGCAGAATGAGTGATGGAGAGGAAATTTATCACTATTCTTTCTTCATGAGACTTAAGGTCTACATTAGTGAATTTCTACATAGTTTTGACCAGCCTATTTTTAAAAGCTGCAAAGTTCTCTTCCTTTTTTTGATTATTTCTAATTTAAAGTAGCTTACTTGTTTCACCTGAATATCTCTTATTCTTTCTATGAGAAAAACTTACTTGTAATCTCTACCAGTTTATCTCTCAACTCTAGTAATGTTCCTCCCACCCCCTTTTAACTGATAGTCCTAAAGTGGGTGTATCTTAAGAACTGCCTGAGCTTTATCTGTTATATATGAGTTAATAGCATGTGTATTATCAGCCAGTGTCACTACTAATTTTGTCTTTTTTATTAGAAATGTGGTAGCAGATTATAGGTTAGTATTTTTGTTGTTTGTGCATTACCATAATTTTGGCAATAACATGTTTTACTGAGCTTTCTGTTCTAGTACAAACTGTACCAGTTGGTTACCATTCCTTTTAACACCTGGCCTGGGGCCTGGACACCCATGAAAAATCAGAAACAGTAATGAATCCCAAATGGGAAGAAATATCAACTTCCAACCACAACACTCTTTGTGTAACTTTCCATACTCAATTTCTGCATATAAACTCGATCTTTACTTCCACTCGGGGTTGGAACATTTGAGCATTAACTGACATTCTGGCCACGCACAATAAAGTTATATTGGTGACTAATCTTTGGCTGAGTGTTTAGAATCTTGTGTTTCTGCCATAACATTTAGAGGACACATGGAGTTATTCAGCTCTTTTTTTTCTTTGTGCCTGGCCTCCGGTTCTGCCCGAGTGGCTTCCAGTCTCCCCCGTTCTGCCCAGTGGATCCCTCTGTCTCCCCTCCGTGCGTCCCGCGAAAGATCTCGGCTCAGCCTTGAGGCTTTTGTACCCGTAGGTGTGACAAAACTGTAGGCATGGCAAAACTTTTCCCACGAGTCGCTTCTCTATTGGCTGGCCACGGTTCAACCAGCACTCACCCTGTCCTAGCCATAGTTCCAGAGAAGAAAGGTGTTTGCCACCTGGAATGTTCATTCCAGAACCCCTCTTGAGTAAAACGCTGACAGCTGGAACCAAGAAAATTCCCAGTACTATCATCTCTGGTGAATATGACTCTGTAATTTCATCTCCATAACAGTATGCAATTCTAGTTCCTGTGATGGTCAAATAAGTTAAGATGTGAACTGACTATAACTACTTGCCGTAACTATATGCAAGTGGTCAGTTAGTGCCTGGTTTCTGTTCTGGTTTAACTGGGCTTGTTGTCTGTCTTGTCTGTTTTTTTCTCCTTGACTTTTATTGTATGTATCTTTACTGGGAAGGAAAGTAGTAACCTCTGAGTGTTTGGTTGAGTAACTGTGTTTGTGCATATGACCGGCTGCTGCTTGCAGTAGCTGGTCTGTGTGGCTCCACAGCAAGAAAATAAGCTACAGAGTCTCACTGGGTCCTAACCTGCAGTTCTGTGGTTGTGTCATTTGGCACAAAGAAGATTCACTTCCCTGTGAAGCTTAACCAGGCCTGGGTTTTATATATGTGCTCCTTAATCAATATGAACCAAAGTTCCAGTGATGGATAGGGTCAGGTAGAGTCCTGTATGGCCTCTGAATTTAGGGGTACCCAACCCTGGTCTTTTATCTGCACCACTGAGACACTAACAAAGCTATAGAGGGAGGTTTTGTTCTACCCTGTTAATACTATTTTTACTTCTCCTCCCTGCCCCCTTTATCTAACACCAGGTGGCTTCTTTTTGCCTATTTTAATTCCTATTTTTTTAATTCTTATTTTTCCTACAATGAGCTCCTCTCAGATAGAATTGACCCCTAGACTGTTTAGTTTATCTAAAGAATTCTCTGGAGATTATAGTGTTAATATACCCACAGTTCACCTCCCCAATCTTTGTGAGGTAGAATGACCTTCCTTTGACTGATGTTGACTAGCTATAAAAAAGCATTTTAAATTTACCCAAAATCTGAGCCATCTCATCTTTCGTTACTTGCAATTCAAGGTTTAGCTCTCCTATTTCTCTCCCAAGGAGGATTATGTGATGCCTTACCTGCTACTTTTATGCCAATCAGTCAAGTGTTATGATTAATACTCTACAGAAAGTAAATTAACCTTAAATAGCAACAGGCAGAATGAGAATCCAGGCAGTCTTACTATTAAAAAATTGAATTAATCAATTTCCTTATATTAATTCTTGGTTTGTCCTCACACAGACCCATCCTCCATGAGTTTGCCAATGTATCTCCTTCAACTCATCTCTGCATTGATACCTCCTCAGCAGACTCCACACTCTTTGATGATTTTTCCCTACAACCTGAGTAAGACACAGTGAAAATCTGTTCTGTATTTCATTTTAAAGTGTTCGTTACACCAGAACAAGAACTAGAAATACAGAAGATGTGTGTAAGCGCCCAATGTCTTCTAGCCCTCCTCAGACATCTTCAATCACTACTGTCTTCTTGTAAACACAAACAAATGTTCTTCTCTTGCCTTCTTGGCAGAGGAAAGCTGTTTTGGTTATGTTGTACCTGCCCAGAGATCTGGAAGAAAAGGTCAGTCAGCAAGCACTACTGTGCTCAGAGTACCTGATCTACTTCTTTACTTTAGGAGCTAGGCCCTGGCAGCAATCTTGGAATTGCTGGAGTCAAGAGGGATTTATATTTCCATTCTAATGCGACACCTATACTTGGACCAAGAGGCAGTCGACAGAACAGAGCAGGGTAACACTGCATGGTTCAAAATTGGGAAGGCTGTACACCAGGGATGTGTCCTATCTCCATACCTTTTCAACCTGTATGCAGAGCAGATTATCCAAGAGGCTGGGCTCTCTGAGAAGCGTGGTGTCAGGATTAGTGGAAGATCTATTAACAATCTCCGTTATGCAGATGACACAACCCTCCTTGTTGGAACTGAGAAGGACCTCATGCACTTGCTGCAGAGGATCAAGGTCTGAAGCCTTCAGTACGGACTGAGGCTCAATGTCAAAAAGACAAAGATTCTCACCACTGGACTAATTGGTAGCATCAGGATGGATGACGAAGAGATTGAAATTGTTCACAGCTTCAGTTTGCTCGGCTCCATGGTCAACACTCTTGGCACCAGCAGCCAGGACATAAAAAATCGCATTGCGATGGGAAAGTCTGCTGTTAGGGACTTCTCTAAAGTACTCAAGAGCAACGGTGTGTCTCTGGAGACTAAGGTGCATCTGATACAGGTCATGGTCTTTGCAATCACTTGTTATGCATCAGCGAGTTGGACAATGACTACGGAGGATAGAAGGAGAATTTATGCCTTTGAGCTGTGGTGCTGGAGAAGAGCATTGAATGTACCATGGACTGCCAAGGAAACAAACATTCATCCTGGAGAGCATTAAACCAGGCTACTCCTTGGAGGCAAGGATTCTGGGGCTTCGTCTCACATACTTTGGACATGCTGTAAGGAGGGAGAGGTCCTTGGAGAGGGACATCATGCTTGGGAGGGTGGATGGACAGAGCAGGAGGGGAAGACTCTATGAGGTGGATTGATTCAGTGACTGGGGTAATCGGGATGGGTGTGTCAGGGGCAGTGCTATTGGCACAGGATAGAGAAGGGTTTAGGGCTGTTGTACATAGGGTCACTATGAGTCACAAATGACTCGATGGTACATAACAACAACAAAACAAAGATTTACATCAGCTCATTATTTTTCAACTTCAGTGATGAGAACTTCCCTTTCCACTCAATACACTAGATTATAATTTATACTATAACGAAATCCCAGATAGAATAAAGTGAAGGTCTAATTAACTGGGGATTTTGTTTACATGTAGACTCTGATTCTGTGTATCTGGGGTGGAAAACCCACCCAGTATGAAGTCCTGGTGTCTTCCAATGTTACTTGAGCTCTCTATCCTCGGTTAGGATGTTCTGAGCTTGTTTCCTCTCTGAGTGAAACAGGAGACAAATCTCTCTAACTCTCTCTCAAGATGTTTTTAGACTTCTCTGTCCTATTTTTGTCCTGAATAGTTCCTTGTCTAGCCAGCACAGATAGCCTCATAAAATGTTTTTGAGGGTCTCTGGTAGCTAAGCCTATCCTATGCATCTGAGTTCAAGTTCTCCCTCAAATGTGTTCTCATAGTAGCCAAGAGAAGCTAAAATTAATTAATGCTGCTAAACACACTTTCTCTGCAGTACTTATTCTTTTAGGCCTCAGTACTGCCAGATCAGCAGCTCTTTCCACAACAGTTGTGGTGAAAAGAGATGTGCAAGTATCCACACTCTCCCAAAACCTAGATAAAGATTTTAGCAGTCTTCAGTATATACCATTTCATTTCTTCAGAGACAAGTTGGATCCCTCGTTGAAGTTTACTCCACAACAGACGAGGTTTAGATCTCCTATTTCTCTCCCAAGGAGGATTATATGATGCCTTAGGGGAAATCTGCAGCTTTTTATGCCAATTCGTCAAGTGTCATTATTAATACTCTACAGAAAGTAAATTAACCTTAAAGAGCAACAGGCAGAATGAGAATCCAGACAGTCTTACTATTAAAAAAAAAGTTTAATTAGAATCTGTAACTAATTTCCTTATTTGCTGGAATGTCAAGACCCCTTATACTGCTGTGCCTCCTTCTCCTATTAGACTATGCATTCTTCATCTCATAATCCAGTTTGTTCAAACTTGGATTAAGTCTGTTAAGTGTCTATTCTTATCTTAGCTTTATAAACCTTGATGCTCACTCAATAGTTTGAGTGTATACAAACGGGGAGGTAATGTAGCAGCAGTTTATATGTTAGTATTAGGGAACCTATTTTGTTTTGACAGCCATTTTAAGTAACAATGAAAGAATTTTTCTTTTACTTTTCAAAGAGAAGAGAGAACTAGGGGGGAGGGCATGGGCAGGGAGAAAAATGCAACAATTAATGAAAGAATGAAAAGCCAAAAATCTCTGTAAAT
>NW_006400156.1:440297-446289 GCF_000299155.1 Elephantulus edwardii
ACTTTTTCCCAGTCAGTGGCTTCCCTTTTTACCCTACTAAATAATAATAAAAAGAAAAAAAGAAATATATGCTTCAATAAGTTTGACAATAACATGTTTTGCTATGCTTTATGTTCCAATACAAGATGACCTAGCTTGGTATCCATTCCCTCTGTACCTGGCCTAGGGCCTGACTCCATGAGAAATCAGAAACAGTAATGAATCCCAAATGTGAAGAAATATCAACTGCCAACCACAACAAAATTGTGTATTCCTCCATACCCAATGTCTGTATATAAGCCTGATCTTTGTTTCCCCTCAGGGTTGGAACAGTTTGAGCATAAGCTGATGTTCTGACTGCACACAATAAAGTTTTGTTAGTTCTTACCTTCCACTGCAATTACATCTCAATGCCATAAAAACAAAGATTCTTACCACTGTACTGATAGGAAACTTTGTGATGGACAGAGAAAAGATTAAACTCTCAACAACGTCATCTCTGCTGGATCCACACACATTTTACACACTTGTACCAGCAGTCAGGAAACCAGGAGACATATTTCCAGTAGGGAAGATGAGCACGGCAATCTCCTCCCGTGGGATTAACTGCCTCTGGAAACCTGCTGAAGGGTCAGCTATGGGTCAGTTCCAACTCTTTGGTACACAACAACAACATTGCTTTACACCAGGAAGTCGGCTGTTAAGGACCTCTCCAAGTTATCGAGGATCAATGATGTCAGTTTGAGGACTAAGATGTGTCTGATTCAGGCTGTAGTCTTTCTGGTCACTTGCTATGTGTCTGAAAGCTGGACAATGAATAAGGATAACAGAATAAAAATTAATACCATTGAGCTTTGGTGTTGGAGAAGAGTGCTGAACATTCCATAGACTGACAAAAGCACAAATAAATATGTCTTGGAAAGCAAAGATCTTGGAGGCAAATATGATGAGACTTTGTCTCACACACTTCTGGCATGATGCTAGGAGGTGCTATACCTTGGAGAGGGACATGATGTTCAAAAGATAGAAGGTTGGCAATGGAGAGGAATAACCTTGACAAGGCGGATTGACACAGTGACTGACACAACGGGCTCTATTGTGTAAGAAAGTGTAAGGATGGCACCACACAGGACAGGAATCAGATCTATCGTTCCTAGGGTCACTGTGAGTTGTGCTTGACTTGACTACATCTAACAACAACTACAACAATAATGACAAAATTTGACTAAATATTTAGAATCTCGTATTTATGCTGCAACAAAACAAGTAGATAGCAAAAATGTCAATCCTTCTGTTTTAAATAAAAAAAGTAGTAATATCAAGAAATTTTTCTATAAATCTCTTAGGATCTTTAGGAAAACTGTCTCAGTTTGTATTTACATCTCTTAAAATTTCTGTACACAAGGGAACAGAGTCTTATGCTGTTTTTATTAGACTCTTTTTACTGGAAATGAAATTTCAAAGTGGGTGGAAAGTACTCCAAGAAAAAGGAAAACAAAACAAAACAGTATTTTTAAACTTATATTAATAAATATTAAAAAAAAATCAAAGCCAACCATATGCATGTGTAGGCTTCCCTTTTAAACATTTTAAATTTTTTATTTATTGCTGCCACCACCTGCTATGGTTGCTCCTTGAAGGAGGTAGCAGGATGAGTTTGCAAAGGAAGTACTAAACTTACATGGCCAGAATATGAGAAGAAGGAGAGCGATATCTTAGTCATAGAAGGTTTCTTCTTAGATTCTCTTTTGACTGGAAGGTTAGTAGTGAGAAACTAAAAAGCCGAGCTGGAAGAACAGAGAAAGAAGTGAGAGTACAGAGTAAAGAAAGTTTGAGTATAGGAAACCTCTGACCATTTGCTCTTTTTTGTGCCTGTGTCTTGAATGGACTGAGCGTACTGGATTTAGGTTAAGAAATTTAAGTATACATGTGGTCAAGTCTTTTACATTTTAAATTAGGCGTAAGGCTGAAGGTGTACACATTTTAGAGAGACAACAAAGGACTTTTCTCTGTGAAAGAAGGTCTGGTTTTCATGGTAAGGTAAAGGAGAGCCTGAATATTGAGAAAGTGGCAATGGAACATCAGATGGGGGTGCAGGTGGAAGTGGGTGGAGAAATTTGACCTATTCTGGAGGTTACAAGCCACATCAATAAGGAGTTCAGGCAGACTCATGCTCCACTCCCATAGCAATGAGGCTACAAAGAGCAGCTCCTTCTTAGAAGGCAGCTCTGGGCAGTTTACTGGTGGACATTTAGCTGATAGTGAGCTCAGAGGGTGGCCTTGTTTTCTGAGAAGTGGAGAGGAGGCTTTGACCTTATGACTGGGCTTTTTGTTGCAGGTCTTCTGCCACCATATGTTAGATTAAAAAAATTGCTGAGAGAGAAAGAAGAAACTGGTCCCCAAAACCAAACAGGCCTTTATTAAGTGGTCTGAGAGGAACAAGAAGTGATTGCTTGCAGAAAAGATTAGAATGGAATGCAGGCAGACAAAAGAAGTTTCCTTTTATAGGAGATTATAAGGAGATTTAGAGAGGATAGTAGTTTACCAGGGATTTTCGGTCAGGGGTCCTGTTCAGAATATGATCAGGCCCAGGGCCTTATCAGGATCTGGTCATCTAGTTTCCTTATCAGGATATGGTCAAGCCTTATCAAGACATTGTCAGAACTGGGACTAAACATTTTGGTAGACAGGGAACTGCAACATTCTTCCTCTGGTATAGTTTCAAATAGAAAAAGGAGTGCGTCAGATTTGTATCCTTTCTCCATGCATATTCATTTTGAGTGTTAAGGAAAATATTCAAGAATCCTGACTCTATGAAACATAATGTGGCATAAAGATATGAGGAATACTCATCAACTACCTGCATTATGCAGATGACACATTGTTTGTTGAAAGTGAGGAGGACTTGAAACACTTCCTACAGAGGATTAAAGACTACAACCTTCAGTATGGATTACATTTCAACATCAAGAAAACAAAATCCTTACCACTGGGCCAATAGAGAACATCATAATAGGTGTAGAAAAGATGGAGTTGTTAAGTATTTTTTCTTACTGGAATCCACAATCAAAATCCTTTGTACCAACAAGTCAAGAAATAAAAAAATGTGCTGCAATGGGTAAGCCTGCTGTCGGGGACTTCTGCAAAATTCTAAATTGTGTCTGGTCTTTTCAATCACTTGCTTTGTGTCTGAGAGCTTACATTTGAATACAGATGATGGAAAAATATTTGATGCCTTTTACTTGTGGTATTAGAGAAGAGTACAGTCCGTGGACTGTATGAGAACTAAAAGGTATATCTTGGAGAAAGTGTGGCCAGAGTGGAGGCAAGGTGGCAAGAGTGGAGACATCCTGAAGGCAAGGATGGCAAAGCTTATTTTACATATTTTGAATATGTTATTACATGGAACTATTCTTTGAAAATGGGCTTCGTACTTGAAAAGGAGCAGGATTAGGAAAGAGAAGAAGATTCTCAATGAATTGTATTGATGGTGTCTGCCTCAATGGGTTGAAGTGTGTTAGAGGTGACAAGGAAGACACAGAGTTAAGACAAGGCTCTTCTGTTATTTATAAAGTCACTGTCACCTGTACTTGACTTTATGGCACATAACAAAAACAACAATAAACAATGAAGAAATATCAAAACACATATCTTAAATTTTTCTAGATATAAACTTGACTAGAAAAATGTTTAATTATATGATAGATTAACTGAGGTATAAAATTATAGTCACTGAGAAATATTTTTAAAGCATCTTTAGTGTCTGCTTGAAATAAAAATAAATGCATGTTTAAGGTGTAGAGTTCAGTTGAGTAAATGATGACGTTTTAAAATGTAGGTAAGGTCTTTTTCCTGTAGCCAACCAAAATGCCATCGAGACTGAGGAAGACCCAGGAACTTAGGGGCCACAGAGCCATGGCCATGGCTGCAGCAAGAAGCACCAGAATTACCCTGGAGGCTGAGGTAATGCTGGTGGCTTGCATCACCACAGGATCAACTTTGACAAATACCATGCAGGTGATTTAGCAAAGATTAGTATGAGATATTATCACCTGAAGCAAAATCAGAGTTTCTGGCCAACTGTCAACCTTGACAAATTATGGACTTTGGCCAGTGAGCAGACAAGGGTAAATGCTGCACAAAACAAGGCTGGAGCTGCTCCCATCATTCATGTGGTTCGATTGGGTTACCACAAAGTTTCAAAGAAGAGACAGCTCCCAAAGCAACCAGTCATTGTGAAGAACAAATTCTTCAGCAGAAGAGCTGAGGAAAAGATTAAAGGTGTTGGGGTGGGCCTGTGTCCTGGTGGCTTGAGACTGTGTTAATTACATGGAAGTTGGTTAATTAAATGTTTTTCCCTTAAGATCTGATCTTTGGTGGCATCTGTACCTACACCACTCCTCCTGCAGCTAATGCTGAGCAGCGTCAGAACCTCTAAGTAAGTGGACCCCTGTGTTTCCCTGCTGATAGAGATGTATTAACACGTCAAAGGTTTGAGTCATTAAATAAAACACTTGATTTATTAAAAAAATGTAGGTAAGCACACATGAAAGAAAAACCATTATGAATTCTATTCTTTACTGTTCCTGCAAAGCTAGAATCTTTCTAATCATTAAACAACATTATGTTTCCAGACATGTTTTTCTAAAATAGTATATTGAGTGTCAGAACATAACCATTATTTACTTAAAGGTAGAAACTAATAAACAATTTCAAATCAGTTGTTAACATCTAAAAGTAGTTTATTAGTAAGAGAAATTTCTGTAACAAAAGATAAGATCTAATTTCATTGGTAGTGTTGTTGTTGAGTATCTTCCAGTCAAAGGCAAATCTTAGCTGACCCTCCAGCAGGTTTTCAGAGGCAATACATTGTTTGGGGAAAGACTGGACATTTTTCTCCCATAGAGCTGATGGATTTGAACCACGTACACTTGAGTTGACAATGCACTTTGCTACCACTAAGTCACCAGACCTCCTTCAGTTCATTAAACACTTTTATTATTCATTTTACATATTTGTTTGTCCAATCTTGCTGCCACATTCTTCTTCGCATAGTGCAATTTCTCAAATGATTTACTCTGCATACAAATCAAGTAGGAAGAGAGAAAAGATACAACCCTAATAAACACTTTAACTGATTTTAAGCAATGTAATATTCTGCTTGGACAATAGCTTCTTGGTCTGTGTATAGATTTTATATAAATAAAATTAAGTATTCTGATACTCCAATTATTCTCACCATTATAATTTATTATGAAACATAGTCAAAAGCCTTGGAAAAAATCAATAAAACAGATGTAAACATTTTTATAATATTTGTGCTTTCAGTCAAGATATTCTGAGATCAGCAATGAAATCCCTTGTGTCATGGTCTCTTCTGAATCCAGCTTAAATTTCTAGCAGTTTACTGTAGATGCACTGCTCTAGCCATTTTTTAGTAACTTCTGCAAGATTTTACTTATTGTGATATTACTAGCATTCTTTGATAATTTCTACATTCTGTTGAATCACCATTTTGGGGGAATGAGAACAAATATGCATTTTCTCCAGATAGTTAAAGAGGAATATTTAAAATTCTTTGGCATAGAGCAGTCAGCACATTGAGGGCCTGTGTTTGTTGAGACATGTCAATGTGACTTTATATAATTCTTGGAGTCTTCCTTCATCACCAATGGTTTGAGATCAGACGCTACTTCTTATAATGTTTCCGTACCGACAAATACTTTTGGTAGAGCAACTCTGTGTATCCCTCCCACCTTATATTAATGCTTCTTGTCTTGTTTAATATTTTGCCCCCAAAATCTCATCAATATTGCAAATTGTAAAGCCTTGAATTTGTTTTTCCATTCTTTCAACTTGAGAAATGTCAAGCATGTTCTTCCCTTTCTCTTTTCTAATATCAGCTATTTGCACATTTCATTATAATGCTTAACTGTATCTTCTCAGTCAGCTTTGTAAATTCTTTTGTGAATTTTCATTATTTCAGGATTTATTCCCTTTATTTTTGTCTCTC
>NW_006400156.1:447299-449045 GCF_000299155.1 Elephantulus edwardii
GGACAACGCAGGAGGGGAAGACCCTCTATGAGATGGATTGATTCGGTGACTGGGGTAATAGGGATGGGTGTGTCAGAGGCGGTGCGGTTGGCGCAAGGTAGAGCAGGGTTTAGGGCTGTTGTGCATAGGGTCGCTATGAGTCGGAAACGACTCGACGGCACATAACAACAACAACAACAACATATTCTAACGTAATTTTCATATTCTCTTTGGACATCTACTTCAGTCTTCTTAGCTATCTTTGTAATGAAGAATTATGTTTTTCAATGATGATATTCTAGATGGCATCCCATAACTCATTTGTTCTTTGATCATTAATGTATCAAATATTTTCTTGCGATTTTAAAAAAAAAATTTAGGTGACATATATTCAAGGTCATATTTTAGTTTTTGTTGAATTACTGTAGAAGATCAAAGACTATAGCTTTTAATACAGTTTGAATATCAATATTAAGAAAATAAATCATCTTCACCATTTGATAAATATACAATCTCATAAAATATGAGACAAAATGAAGTTAATGTTTCAATTTTACTTGACTCCATTCAACACCCATGATAGTAGAAGCTAAGAAATAAAAAGATGTGTTGCCCTGGGAAATTCTGCTGTCCATTATCTGTTCAAATTACTAAATAGTTATTATTACAGCCATGATATTTTCAATGACATTTCATGTATCTGTAAGTTGGAAAACAAATAAGAATGAGAGAAGAATTAATGCCTCTGAATCATGCTGTTGCAGAAGAATACTGATTATATTGTAGACTACCTAAAAGACAAGTTATTCTTGGAGGAAGTACAACCAGAGTACTCTATAGAGAAAAAGAAGGTAAAACTTCATCGAATATACTTTAGGTATGTAGTTGGGAAAGGCCAGCCTTTGTGGGGGGGAGACATTTTGGGAAAGGGGAAAGTTCAAAGAAAGATAGGAAGAACTTAAAAAAGATAGACTGACACAATAAATATAACACTGTGCTGAAGCGTATCAAAGAACACAAGGATTATGGCTCTGTTCATATTTGTTGTTCATAAGTTCATTTTCTCACCTAAATTTAAAAACCAACTCAGGAACAGGTTTGAGGCCTTTAGCACTAGTGAACAAAACCAGATGAGTTATGGGAGTATATCAAGAATATCATCCACGAAGAAAGCAAAAGGTCATTAAAATACAGAAGAAGAAGGAAAGATCAAAATGGATGCCAGAAGTAACTATGAATATTGCATTAGAAGACGGAGAAGGCAAAGCAAAGGGCAGAAACCAAGACATTAAGGAGAGGTATGATTAGAAAATTTCAAAGGGCAGCTTGGGAAGACAGAGCAAAGTATTATAGTGAAATCTGCAAGAAATTGGAGTCAGGAAATGAAAACTGCTGGACTTATTCTGCACTTTTTAAGCCAAAGAAACTAAAGAACAAATTTAAACTATAAGTTACAATAATTAAGAATGCTATAGGCAAAATATTGAATGACTCAGACAGCCTTAAAAAAAGATTAAAGGAGTATACAGAATCACTGTACCAAAAAGAACCGGCTGACAGAAAAATTTCAAGAAATAACATGCGATCGGAGGCAATGGTGACGAAGGAGGCAGTGCAGGCTGCACTGAAGGATTTGGCAAAAAATAAGGTCCCGGATTAATGGAGTACCAACTGGCATATTTCAACAAACAGATACTACCCTGGCTGTGCTCACTAGGTTGTGCCAAGATATCTGGAGGACAACTACCTGGCCAACTGACTGGAAGA
>NW_006400156.1:449595-458614 GCF_000299155.1 Elephantulus edwardii
ATTTTCAATCTATCTGCAGAACAGATGATTTTGGAGGCTGAGATTTATGAGGATAAATGTGGCATCAGGATTGGAGAAAGACTCATTAACAACGTATGTATGGCAAATGACACAATCTTGCATGCTGAAACATTTGCTATCAAGGACTATAGTCTTCAGTATGGGTTGAAGCTCAACATCAAGAAGACAAAGATTCTCACCGCTGGACCAATTAGCAGCCCCCTGATAGATGCATAAGGGATTGATGTTGTGAACAATTATAGCTTGCTTGGCCCCACAATCAGCATTCTTAGTTAGCACTAACAGTCAGGAAATCAAAAGATGACTTGTATTGGCAAAATCTGCTGTCAGGAACCTCTCCAGAGTAGCTAAAAGCCATGACATCATTATAGAGACTAAAGTGCACCTTATCCAGGCCATGATTTTTGCAATTACTTGCTATGCATCGGATAGCTGGACAATGACTAAGGCTGGCAGAATAAGAATCTATGTCTTTGAGTTGTAGTGCTTGAGAAGAGTCTTGAATATATCATAGACTACCAAGAAAACAAATAAGTCTGTCTTGGAGAGGGTGAAACCAAGTTTATCCTTGGAGGCTAGTATTTGAAACTCTATTTCACATACTTTGGGCATGTGGCCAAGACAGACCAGTCCTTGGAGAAGGACATCCTAGTAGTGAGGATGGAGAGACAGTACAGGACAGGAAAACTCTAGATGAGATGGATTGATACAGTAACTGGGATAATGGGGATACAGTAAATAGGATAATAGGGTAGGTGTGTCAAAGTCAGTGAGAGTGACGTGTCATAGGGTAGACTTCAAAACTGTTTATATAAAGGGTTGTAGAGAGTTGCAGGTGACTCAACAACATATATTAACAAAGTCATTATATGTTGTAGTTCACGTGATGGAAACAATACTACTAACAACATATATATGTTGTTGTTGTTTTATGTGCCATTGAGTTGCTTGCGACTCATAGCAACCCTATGTACAACAGCCCTAAACCCTGCTCTCTATCCTGTGCCAATCTCATTGCCTCTGACACACCATTCCGATTACCCCAGTCACTGAATCAATCCACCTCATAGGGTCTTCCCCTTCTGCACCATCCCTCCACACTCCCAAGCATGATGTCCCTCTCCAAGAACCTCTCCCTCCTTACAACGTGTCCAAAGTATGTCAGGCAAAGCGTCAGAATCCTTGCCTCCAAAGAGAAGCCTGGTTTAACCCTCTCCAGGATGAATCTGTTTGTTTTCTTGGCAGTCCAGGGTACATTCAATACTCTTCTCCAGCACCAAACCTCAAAGGCATCAATTCTATTTCTATCCTCCCTAGTCATTGTCCAACTCTTTGATGCATAACAAGTGATTGCAAAGACCATGGCCTGTATCAGACGCACTTTAGTCTCCAGAGTGACACCATTGCTCTTCAGTACCCTGGAGAGGTCCCTAACAGCAGACTTTCCCATCGCAATACGTTTTTTATTTCCTGGCTACTGGTGCCAAGAGTGTTGACCATGGAGCCAAGCAGACTAAAGTTGTTAACAGTCTCAATCTCTTCACCATCCACCCTGATGCTACCAATTGATCCAGTGGTGAGAATCTTTGTTTTCTTGACATTGAGCCTCAGTCCATACTGAAGGCTGCAGTCCTTGACCCTCTGCAGCAAGCATTTCAGGTCTTCCTCAATTTCAGCAAGCATATATATACATATATATGTAAATAAATTAAAAGCATTTTTCAGGAGTTTAGGATATCTTGGAGAAATGATGGTCAAATTTTAGCATGATACACAACAGATAGATGAAGTGAGAGAAATCATCTTATTCATTTCCCTTCTCCTTCTAAATCTCTAAGATTCCCTAAAAAATGTACGTAACCCTAAGCTTATCCTTTCTGTCACTCTTCACTCTTCTCCATTCTATTTTGAGCATCAAGAAGCTAATTTAAGCAAATGACAACATTTCGGTTTCCCTTTATTTCTAATTTTAATCAGTCATTGAGAATTACTAACAGAGCATTTGAGGGACTCGGAAAAGTTATGTTAATAAATCTATTTCCTTACTCTTCTCTGGTAATTACTGTGGATTTAGAACCTACTCAAAGCTGAGCCTCCATTTAATTTCCAAAACCCTA
Organism: Elephantulus edwardii; assembly: GCF_000299155.1. NCBI lineage: Eukaryota > Metazoa > Chordata > Mammalia > Macroscelidea > Macroscelididae > Elephantulus > Elephantulus edwardii. The sequence goes on from NW_006400156.1 coordinate 451,734, forward strand.
AATGCCACAAAAGATTAGTCATCTTTCTCAAGAATAGGAACTAGTGAATTTGAACGACCATAGTCTTTGTGTTACCATCACAATTCCCTGTTGACCAGACCACTAGAGGATCTCTGTGTAGGTTCTGCGAGGAGTGCAATAAAGTTTGGGTTTTTTTAACTAATGATTGTAGGATATGTAAAGTGGACTCTTGATACTGTTTTAGTCCTTTTTCATACGCTCTCAGTCTCATTAACTATTTCTTCTTGCCTTTTAAGACTAGAAATGGAGAAAAAACAACCAAAACAAACAAACTCCACTGAAATATTATTTTGCTCTTGTTCTCCCTTTTGGTTTGAATTCATCCGCAATCTGAGGAGTCCCCAGGTGGCACAAACTGTCAAGTACTATATTATTAGTGTAAATACTGATGGTTCAAACACACTCAGATTTGTCTCACAAAACATGCTTGGCAATCAACTTTCAAAATGTGACACCTTTGAGCACCCTGTGGAACAGTTTAGTTCTTTTATGTGGGTTTTCCACTCAATGGCAACTAATAACAGTCTCTAATCCAAACTTCATAATAGGAGTCACTATTTCTTTCTTGTCAAGACAGTGACTGACATATAATAAAATCTCAAAATTTCTCCATTCCTGACTTTATAATCTAAGTGAACTATTTCTTTCTTGTCAAGACAGTGACTGACATATAATAAAATCTCCAAATGTACCCATTTATTTCCTCTAAAATCTATAGTATCTTTTCTGGAAAAAAGCTCTCTTTATGCTTATCCTTGGAATTTGTCCTTCAACTTCTTCTTTCAACATAAATTAAGGTCCTCTTTGTGTTGCCTATGTCACTGTGGATTATTCATAAAATGATTATTGTTCAATATCACACTTGTTTATGTGCTTCAGTTGTGTATTTATTGCCAATTTAGGGTAATTGCTCCTAATATCATTGTAAAGACAATCCGACTTTAAGATTATGTCACACAACTATTTATTTTCCACTTACTGCAGTCATTTCTAGTTTCCCCCTACTTTTTCTAGTTACCCACACGATAAAGGTTTCAGTTTGTTTAAATCTGATGCAGGTAGCTTCATCAAGGACAAAGAGTCATAATGAAAATTTTAAATTGAGCTTATTACGTCTCAACAAAAATAATACAAAATTCAACACAACTAGATCAATTAACAATATAGGATATATGGAGAAACGATTGATGCAAATAACAGTTTAATTTTATTTGGGTCCACACCCAATACCTATGGAAGAAGCATTTACACAATTTCAGATAACATATTTTAACAGAAATCTGTTACCAAAGACCTCCATAAAGTACTAAAGACCAGGTATTACTTGAAGGATTAAGATATACTTGAGCAAGATTTTGCTTGCATGGAATATTAATGATATGTTTTGGCAATTTCCACATTCAGTTGCATCACCTTTCTTGGGAATGGGAATACATATGGACTTATTCCAATCTGTTGGCCAGACAGCTGTCTTTCAAAATTTCCTGGCATAGACTGGCAAGTGCTTCCAGGGCTGCATCTGTAAAATGGAAAAAGTCAATCGGTATCCTATCAATTCCTGGGGCCTTATTGTATACCAATGCCTTCAGTGAAGCTTCAATTTTCTCAACTGCCATTGACTCCTTCTTATATGGTACTTCCTGGAATTTTCCACTGTAAGCTAATTTTTTTTTTTGTACAGTGACTCTGTGTATTTGCTCCATTTTCTTGGATTAATCCTGGATCATACAACATATTCACCATGCTGCTCATAATGTCACATTGTGACTTTAGGCTTAAATTTGTTTTCAAGTTTGTCATCTTGACAAATGCAGAATTAGTTCTTCCTTTTTTATTCTCTAATTTCAACTCTTTTCACATTACATTACAATATTTTTGTCTTCTCTAGTTGCTCTTTGAAATTTTCTGTTAAACTCTTTTACTTTGGCATCTTTCCCCTTTGTTTTGGTTTCTTGATGCTTTTGTACAATTTTCAGAGTCTCTTCTGATATCTATTTCTGTTTTTTTCTTTCTGTCTGTCTTTGAAATGATCTTTGCTCCTTTCAAGAGTAATGGCATCCCAAAACTCATTTAGTCATTAATCATTAGTTTTCAATGGGTATATTATCAATAACCTGGCTTATGCAGACTATATAACCTTGCTTGCTGAAAGAGAGAAGGACTTGAAGCACTTGGGGCAGAATATCAAAGAATATAGCCTTCAATATGGATTGCATTGCCATATTAAGAAAACAAAAATTCTTACCACTGGACTGATAAACAACATTATGATAGATAGATAAAAAAATCTGAAGTTATTAACAATTTCATCTTTCTTGGATCTATAATCAATGTTCTCCATATGAGCAGTCAGGAGACCAGGGCATGTATTGTACTAGGAAAGTTTGCAGTTTGCATTTCTCCGAGTTATTATAATTATTGGAGACTGGTCTGTGAAAGAAACAAAGAGGAAGGATTTACAGTTGAAGAAGTTCAATTTTAGGAGTCAGAACCAGACCAGGTGCTGACAGTAGAACGGACGATGAATTATTCATGCACAAGTTCAAACTAAAGATAAAGGAGAGTAAAACAAAATGGCAAGAGGCAAAAATATGATCTTGAGTCTATTGAACATAAATTTTAAAAATTATCTTAGTAACAAATTTAAGGCATTGATCTCCAATGTCCAAAGAGCAGAGGAACTGTGGAAAGAAATCAAGAATCCATGAAGAAAGTAAAGGTCGTTACAAAACCAAAGGAAAATGAAAGCCAAAATGGATGCCAGAGGAGTCTGAAAATTTTGTTAGAGTATTGAGAAGCCAAAACAAAGGTAAGAGATGCTGACTAAAAGAGCTGAACAGAAGATTTCAAGTGGTATCTAGAGAAAACAAAGTATAACAAAATATGCAAATAACTGAAGTAAGGGAACAAAAAGAGAAGAACTTACTCATCATGACTCAAACTGAAAGAACTTAAAAACAAATTCAAGCCTTAAGTTGCGATACTGAAAGGAGCCATAGGAAAAATCTTGAATGATCCAGAAACCATTAAAAGACGTTGGAAGGAATACACAGTTATTGTATCAAAAGGAAAAGGTTGACACCGAAAAATGAATAAGAGTCAACGGTAACAAAGGAAAAAGTTCAAGCTACAGTGAGGATGCTAGCAAAGAATAAGGCCCCATGAATAGAAAGGATACCTACTGACATTTTTCAACTAACAGATATAACCTTGGACATGTTCACCTGTCTATGCCAGGAAATTTGAAGGACAGTTGACTGGTTGACTAACTGAAAGAGATCCATATTTGCTCCCATTCCCAAGAAAGATGATCAAACAGGATGAGGAAAATATTGAACACTATAATTAATACCACACACCATATATAAGCAAAATACTGCTGAAGATAATTTTAAATTGACTGAAAGACTCTATAGACAGGGAATGGCCAGAATTTCAAGTTGGGTTTGGAAGAGGCTGTGGCACTAGGAATATCATCACTGATATCAGATTGATCCTGACTGAAAGCAGAGAATATCTGTAGAATGTCTGTCTCTGTTTTGTTGACTATGCAAAGCCATGTGACTCTGTGGATCACAACAAATTGTAGCTAACACTGAAAATATGTTAAACTTAGAACTCTTAATTTTACTTATGCCAAATATGTATCTATAGCAAGAAGCTGTTGTTTGAAAGGAACAAGGAAATACGGTAGGGTTTAAAGTGGTAAGGGTGTGTTTATGGGTGTATTCTTTCTCCATACATATTCAAAATATATGCTTAGCAAATTAATCATAAAGCCAGGCTTTATTAAAATGAATGTGATATTAAGGTCAAGGGGACTCATCAACAACCTGTACTAGGCAGATGACATAATCTTGAACATACCAAGGACTGTCAAGAAAACAATTAGGTCTGTTTTGGAAAGAGTGAAACCAAGTTTCTCCTCTGATGCTAAGATTTTGAAGTTCTGTCTCACATACTTTGGGTATGAGACCAATAAAGACTGATCCTTGGAGAAGGACATCATGCTTGGAAAGGTGGAGGTACAGCACAGGAGAGGAAGACCCTGGAAGAGATGGAGAGATAATATAAGTAGGACAATGGGGGTTGGTGTGTTAGAATTAATGAGACTGGCTCAGAACAGGGCAAGGTTGAAGGCTGCTCTATATAGGGTTGTTATGAGTCACAGGTGACTCAGTGGCACATAATAACAACACTTGCTTTGAGTAAGTTAGCTGTCAAAAATCTTTCCAAAATAATGAAGAGAAGTGATGTCAGTTTGGAGACTAAAGAGCACTTGATTCAGGCTTTGGTCTTTTTAATTACTTGCTATACAATCTGAGAGTTGAACAATGAATAAGGGTAATGGAATAATTGTTGTCTTTGAGTTGTGGTGTTGGAGAAGAATATTGAATATCCCATCAACTACCAAAATAAAATTTAGCCAGAATACTCCTTCAAGGCAAGGATGGAAAAGCTTCATCTCTTAAACTTTGAACATGTTGCTAAGAGAGATTAATCCTTGGAAAAGGACATCATGGTTGGAACCTGGAGGGTCAAGTGAAGAAAGAAAGACCCCCAATGAGACAGTTTAACATGATGTCTGCAGCAATGAGCTCAAGTGTGTCAGATAGTAAAGATTACACAGGATAGGATGGGATTTAGGTCTGTTGTTCATAGGGTTTATGTGAGTCATACTCCACTAGACAGCACCTAAAAACAACAAGGCGTTGATAAGCTAAGATGGATTAGCATGGCCTATTGTGAATCAGACAACTGTATGATCTACTATGCTGGGAATGAAAATGTGAGGGGAAAATGGTGTTGCATCCATAGTAAAAATAAAAAAACCCACAAAACAAAAAACCAAAAAACCACCATTTCTAGAGCCATCCTGAAACACAGTGCTGTAAATTACAGGATAATATGTATACGCATACAAGGACAACCTGTAAATATCACTATCTTTCAAATATATACACCAACATCTAGAGCTAAAAAAGGGGAAAATGGAAGATTTTTACCAACTTTTGAAGTCAGGAAATGATCAAACATGTAACCAATTTCTATTAGTAATAACTGGTAACTGGAATGCAAAAGTTGGAAACAAGGAAGACAGATAAGTAGTTGGAAAATGTTGACTTGGTTACAGAAAAGATTCTGGAAACAGAATAATAGAATTTTGTACAGACAATGCAAATGGGGATTATAAACATGGACCTCTCTTGATTGAAGTCGCAAGTTACAATACTTAAAGATGCTATAGACAGAATACTGAATAATCCAGGAAGCATCAAAAGAAGATGAGTAGGGTATACAGATTAACCATACAGAAAAACAAAAGCAAAAACCGACACCTTGATTGACACAGGAGAATTTAATGAAATAACATATAATCAAGAAGCAATGGTGATAAAGGAGAAATTTCAAGCTTTTCTGAATGAATAGGAAAAAAATAAGTCTTCAGGAATTGATAAAATATCAATTGACGTCTCTCCAGGCGTCCTCGTGAGAGTGACATCGTCTTTAAACCCTGCGTGGCAATCCCTTACGCACCGCAGTTATGCCCAGGGAAGACAGGGCGACCTGGGAGTCCAACTACTTCCTTAAGATCATTCAACTTCTGGATGATTATCCAAAATGCTTCATCGTGGATGCAGACAATGTCGGCTCCAAGCAGATGCAGCAGATCCGCATGTCCCTCCGCGGGAAGGCTGTGGTTCTGATGGGCAAGAACACCATGATGCGCAAGGCCATCTGAGGCCACCTGGACATCAGCCCAGCCTTGGAGAAGCTGCTGCCTCATATCCAGGGGAACGTGGGGTTTGTGTTCACCAAAGAGGATCTCACAGAGATCAGGGACATGCTACTGGCCAACAAGGTGCCGGCTGCTGCCCATGCTGGTGCCATTGCTCCTTGTGAGGTTACCGTGCCAGCCCAGAACACTGGTCTGGGCCCCGAGAAGACCTCCTTCTTCCAGACTTTGGGCATCACCACTAAGATCTCCAGAGGCACCATTGAAATTCTGAGTGAAGTGCAGCTGATTAAGACTGGAGACAAGGTGGGAGCCAGCGAGGCCACCCTGTTGAACATGCTGAACATCTCTCCCTTCTCCTTCGGGCTGATCATCCAGCAGGTGTTTGACAACGGCAGCATCTACAATCCTGAAGTGCTTGGCATCACAGAGGAGACCCTGCATACCCGCTTCCTGGAGGGTGTCCGCAATGTTGCCAGCGTCTGTCTGCAGATTGGTTACCCAACTGTGGACTCAATACCACATTCCATCATCAATGGGTATAAGCGGGTCCTGGCTTTGTCTGTGGAGACTGACTACACCTTCCCATTGGCTGAAAAGGTCAAGGCATTCCTGGCTGATCCATCTGCATTTGTGACTGCTGCCCCTGCGGCCACCGCCACTACCGCAGCTGCTCCTGCTGCTGCGGCCCCAGCCAAGGTGGAAACAAAGGAAGAGTCGCAAGAGTCAGACGAGGATATGGGATTTGGTCTCTTTGACTAAAAACCAAAAACCCACCAACTCTGCCAGCTTTGTGTGAAACAAGGAAATAAAGGCTTCATTCTCTTAAAAAAAATATCAATTGACATACTTTAGTAAATAGATGCAGCCTTGGTGATCAAGGGTTCGTGTCAAGAAACCTGGAGGGCATCTACATGGCTAATAGACTGAAAGAAGCCCATATTTATTCTAATATCAATAAAAAAAAGGTGATCACACAGAATGTGGAAATTATAAGACAATATCACTAATATCAGATGCAAGAAAAATGTTAGTGAAGAAATGCAAGATACTATGGCACACATACAACAAAAACAACAGGCTTGGAACCAGCAGCCAGGAAATTAAAAGGCACATTGCCATG
>NW_006400156.1:459064-477848 GCF_000299155.1 Elephantulus edwardii
TGATGGGAGTGTCAGAGACAGTACAATTGGCACAGGACAGAGCGCAGTTTAGGGCTGTTGTACATAGGGTCCCTATGAGTCGCAGGTGACTCGATGGCACATAACAACAACAACAACATGGCACACATGATATAATTGTCAATGTCATATGGATTTTATCTAAAAGTAGAGAGTGGTAGAATGGCATTTGTGTTTTATTCACTATGTAAATACATTTGACTGTGTGGATCTCAAAAATTATGACTAGCATTGAGAAGAATGGAAATCCCACAACACTTGATTATGTTTATGTGAAACTTAACTTAGACCAGAAAAACAGTCATATAACAGAGCAAGAAAACATTATCTGGTTGAAAATCAAGAAAGAAGCGTGTCAGGTATATGTCCTTTCTCCATACTTTTTGAAGCTATATGCAGAACAGATCATTTGGTAGGCTGAACTCTATGAAGAAGAATGTGACATCAGGATTAGAAGAAGACTCTTCAACAAGCTGTATTACACAGAAGGCACAACCTTGCTCACCAAAACTGGGAGAACTTCATATGTTTGCTGCAAAAAGTCCAGGATTGCAGTATTCAATATATATTGCATCTCTACATCAAGAAAATAAAAATTCTCACCACCAGTCCAATTGGCAGGATCCCAATAGCTAGAGAAGAGATTGAAATTGTCCACAATTTTTCTTGCTTGGGTCTACAATAAACTCTTGGCACCAGAAGTGAGGAAATCAAAAGAGATTTTCTTTTTTTAGAATGTCTACTGTCAGGGATCTCTCCAGAGTGCTAAGGAGCAACTATGTATTTGTAGAAATTAAGGTGAGGTTGATCCAAGAAATAGCCTTCAAAATTACTTAATATGCATCTGAGAAATGAACAATGACTAGGGATGACAGAAGAAGAACCAATGCTTTTGTTGTGGTGCTGGAGAAGAGTATTGAACATACCATGTAATGCCAAAAGAACAAACAGGTATGTCTCGGAGAGGGTGAAACAGGGTTACTCCTTGGAGCTAAGGACTTTGAAGCTCTGTCTTACATACTTTGAGCATGTTGCCAAGAAGGACTCATCTTGGGAAGGGTGGAAGGTCAGCACAGGAGAGTAAGACCCTGGATAAGATGGATTAGCACAGTGACTGTGGCAATGGTGGCAGTTGTGTCAGACAAGTGAGATTGGCTAAAGATAAAGAAGGGTTCAAAGCTACTAGTTATAGGGTCACTATGATTTATAGTTGACTTGAGGACACATGACAACAACAATGATATTTTACTGAGGAAATGATTTGTATATTGCAATATTTTATAGGAGTCTCTGGTGACCAAATTGTGAAAAGCCATGTTGCAATCTCCAAGGCATACAATTCACATCCACCAGTTGCTCGGTGGTAGAAGGACGGGCAATCACTTACCTGGGGTTTACTGCCTTTGAAACCCATAGAAGGATTTTCAAATACAGTAAATCAGTTATGACCTGACTCTGTCTCTATCAATAGCAACAATTATTTTAAAGATTAGCTGTTTATATTCCCATTTTTTTGTAATTTGCTTTTATTAGTCTACTACTTATCTGTTAGTTTACTGTATGAGGTAACTTGTAACTTTCTGTAATTCAAGAAACTATACCACTGTTTTTTCAAATGCCAGAAGGGTCATCCATAGGGTAAAGATATTAGCAGAGTTCCCATACTGAGACAGTCTACAAAGCAGAATTGGTTTTTGGCATTTGCATCAGGTACAGGATATGCAAAGCCTAGTCTGGATTAAGTGAGGAACTATTTGAAGCTACCTGGTGACAATAGTGCCATCCATCTCATGTAAGTCACTTGCCAACTCTGTATAGGGCCTTTCCCCCCTAAGAATCTGTCCCATAGCCATCTGTAATCTCTTTCTCTCTTGATGGTAAACAGAGCAGTCTTTATTGGTGTTTTGTGTCTCAGAGAAAAAGAAATATGTCTAGTTGAAGACCATCTCTGCGTTGTCCATTTCATTTCATGGACTCAGTTGGCCACTTCAAGGGAGTGCAAAACATGTCCACCTACTGATTCTGATCATCCTTTGATCCTAATAAGGGGTTGTTTAATGGGCATTGCCATGTGCAACTCTGATGTGCCTGCTGATTTCTCAAAGATAGGTCCATATCCCTCACTGTTGTTCCTTTACTAGCCCATTTTTGCATAGTCCATTTGTCTGACCATATGGCTAAGCCATTAATCATTGCCCATGAATCAGTAAACATCCAAATTTGTGAACTCTCACCATAGCCCATTTCTTAGTAACTGTCAGGAAGACAGTGTGCAGGCCAGTACATTGTGCAGATCTGTTATTGGCTTCCTCATTTCCTCATTCAAGATTTCAGCAGTAGGTTTGGATATAGTACATTACGTTCCTATCTCTAGAAACCCAAAGAATATTTCTCCTTCACATAAAGGCCATTTTACCCATACACATGCATAAGGACTTAGGTCCTTGTAGGGATTTGTACCAGAAGACCTGGCCTTCCCGTCAATCCATATCTTGATCAGCTAGCTGAGTTTCTACTTCAAGTGATTCTGAGCAAGTTCCCTCATGATTGATTATTTCATGTTTGTAATGAATAGAATGGATTTGTTTAAACCTTCTTGATGCTGGGGGGCAAGAAGAGCCTTCATTGGTCCACTCAACCTCCTGTAGTGCTGTCTTAGGATCTTTATCTCAAATCCATTAATGTCCATTATATTCATCTCATTCCTAATTTACCATCTAAAAATCTCTGCCTTGCTAGGGTAAATCTTTTCCACATAATCTCCTCTAGTTTGCCTATAAATCACCCTGATGGTCCTTGTTTTCTTAAAGCCCAAAAGGGGAAGTCATTTCAATAGAGTTGACAAAGCTTTTTCAATTGTCTTGCTCTCCAGTAGCAAAGATGTATGAAGTGCCCTTATTGGAAGATATTATGATTATCTTCTTTTCCATGTCCTATGTAAGGGGCATATTCATTGGATGAATGTCGTCAGTGTTATAAAAGCATTCCAACATGGCTCACATAGGTAGACATCAATGACTCCCTTTGGAGTGTTCCATTTATTACTTAGATGAGGAGAGAGAGTTTCCCTTAGAGGAGTAAACAAATCTCATCACATATCTAATCCACCCTACTTAGCTAATTGTACCCTCTGGGTTAATCTGTTGTGTTACTATTATCTTGCAATGCCATTCTTGACTGTTGACAACTATGGTTTTAGAATTAACATAACAGTGCTCCTCCATTCTACAGCATTCAGAACTACAGATGTTCCCCCTAATTTCATCATTATTACAACCAGTTTTATTAATGACTCCTCAGGAAGCTGCTGCTGATGTTCTATAAACTCACCCATTTCCTCTATGCCATACCCCTTGGTTGTCATAGTTTCCTGATCCTTTGTAACCACAGGTCAGAGAAGTATTTTGGAATGTTCTTAAATGTTTTTTGTTTTGTTTTATTTTGTTTTGTTTTCCTCCTTTCTTTCCTTAATCTCAGATTAAGTAGTGTAACTCTGTCGTCGGACATTGTTCACTTTTTATTTTAGTCATCTTATTTCATTTATCCCCCCCTTACATATGCTACCACTACTGCTAGTAAAAACCAACAGATTGTAAGTTTTGATCTTTCCTTATCATCTTGTATTTCTGCATGTATCCAATTAAGCAGCTTCTCAGGAGACAGATTAACTAACTGATTAATCCATGGGTATTCTTTAACCCCTCCAAAGACTAAAGGTTTCTTATTCTTTTGTTTGCCAATTTTTCTCTAAATACACATTTTACAGAGATTTTGGAATTTTGTAATGAATCCCACTTAGGACAAAAATTGTTTTTATAATTCATTCTGCTTGGTAGCAGACCAGTTATAAGACGTGTCAAGTCAACATTGTCCCAAACACTTGATCTGCTGTACAAGTCTATGATTTTTAATATTAACAGCTCCTCTTTTGTTCCGTTATCTGCTTTCCTTTGTACCTTAGGTTGGGTGGTTCACTGGAAGGTCTACCAGAGACTCAGACTTGTGAAAGGAATAACTCGCATGACTAAAAGTAGGCAAGCTGGTGAGCGCTGTAGACCACTGAAGGCAGATGACTCAAGATGAAGAGAGATAGTGAGGTTCTATGAGCTTATAAAAGTATGATGGGGCTTATATCTCATCCTATTTGTCTCTCTTTAGTACAATAAATACTTAAGTACAAATAAAACATTTACTCCTTGGCTAGAAAATATATTTTGAATAATAAACCTTAGACATCCAGAAAGCCACAAACATCCTTTAATAGCTGGAATGTGTAATGTATGTAGTATGAGTATAGAAAAAACAGAACTTGTCAAAAATTAAATGGAAGGAATCAAAATTGGCATCCTAGCCATTAGTGACATAAGATGTACTGGCATTGCTACTTTGAGTCAGATAATTACATGATATACTATGGCAGAAAAGAAAAACATAAAAATGATGTTGCATTTATAGTTAAAAAGACAATTTCAAGTTTTATATGTAAGTACGATGTTGTGAGTGATAGGATACTATTCCCAACTTGTTAATATAACTATTATTCAAATATATCCACCAGTATCTAAAGACAAAAAATGAGAAAATTAAAGACTTTTACCAAATTTTTCAGTCCAAAATAGCCCAAATATACATTTTAAATGCATTAAGGATAATTGGTAACTGGAATGAAAAAGTTGAAAAACACGAAGAAGGAAAGAATGGATTTGGTGATAGAAATAAGACTGGAAATGGAATGATGGACTTTTGTACACTCAATGATTTAGTCAAAGGACTTAAAAAATCACAGTGGCTTTATATATGGACCTCATTTCCTGTATCTGTAGAAGGATTTGTTTGTGAAGCACAATGTCATCAGTGTAAGTAAGATCTGGTGCTGACTGTGGAATCAATCACTCTTGTACAAGTTCAAATAGAGGCAAAAGAAAATAAAAAATAAGCCCATAAGAACCATAATACGTTGCTCTTTACTTAACCCGACACTTAGCTTATTGGGGACGGTAACCGGTACTCACTCTCTGCTCCTGCCGTCCTTTCTTTCTAACCCATAGCCAGAATGTGTGAGTGCATCTCCATGCACGCTGGCTAGGCTAGTGTCCAGTTTGGCAATGTCTGCTGGGAGCTCTACTGTCTGGAGCACGGCATCCAAATTGATGGCCAGATGCCAAGTGACAAGATCACTGGGGGAGGAGATGACTCCTTCAACACCTTTTCCAGAGAGACTGGTGCTAGCAAGCATGTGCCCAGGATGGTGCTTGTAGACCTGGAACCCACAGTCATTGATGAAACTCATCCCGGCACCTACCACCACCTCTTCCACCCTGAAATGATGTAATATCAAAAATGTATTTAGCAATGCTTAAGGCATTGGAAATGAAGAAGTTGTATTAACAGTTTTTCTTCACTAAACTGATATGGAATTCTGTAAATGATCTTAGATTCATTCTCTGTACTTTACTAGAATGAAAATAAATGTCTAAGTGATTTCTTAAACATTTTGCTTCTGAAACTGAAGATTAAGATTTTTTTTGTTGTTGTTGTTGTTATGTGCAGTCGAGTCGCTTGTAACTCATAGCGACCCTGTGTACAACAGCCCTAAACTCCGCTCTGTCCTGTGCCAATCGCACTGTCTCTGACACTCCCATCCCGATTATTCCAGTCACTGAATCAACCCACCTCATAGAGGGCCTTCCTCTCCTGTGCTGTCCCTTCATCCTCCCAAGCATGATGTCCTTCTCCAAGGACCGGTCTCTCCTCACAACATCTCCAAAATATGTTAGACGGAGCCTCAGAATCCTTGCCTCCAAGGAGCCACCCGGTTTAACCCTTTCCAGGACGAATCTGTTTGTTTTCCTAGAAGCCCATGGTATTCTCAGTACTCTTCTCCAGCACCACAGCTCAAAGGCATCAATTCTCCTTCTATCCTCCCTGGTCATTGTCCAACTCTCTGATGCATAACAAGCGATTGTGAAGACCATGGCCTATATCAAACTCACCTAAGTCTCCTGAGAGACACAAAGGCATTTGTCCATGAAGGAATACTAGATACAAATATATTTAAAACCTATAATTTTTTTTGTTTTTAGAAATTTAGTATGGACAAATTTAGTATGTTGACGTTTCCAAAATGTTAAGGCTTTTAAAACGGCCATACTCTTCTTAGAAACAAGAAAATACATAACACAGAAAACTGGCACAATTCAAATTGTGGTTCTAAGGATGCAAGAAGAAGAACCAGCTTCAGGCAGTCTTAATACTTTTCTTCCTAAGCCAATGACCATTGTACTTGCCTTTCAAAAAATAGAGTAGATCATTAGAAAGAGTGCTTGCTATGCTATTATTATTTGAGAAATCCCATCCCAGGAGGTCAGGTCTCACATTCACACTGTCTGATGAATGAAAGCTCTAAGACATGAAGGGGCCAGACTTAGATAGAACCTGACAGTAAATACTGTTCCTGTCAGTCAGAACTAAGAAGCCAGTGATGCTTAGGCATTTTTTTATATAATTAAGCTTCATTCTTAGCATACTAGATGGATTTAATCATCCATATGATTCACATTGCATGTCAAATGATCAAAAGATGACACACTGCACACCAACACCTCTGCTTATTCTGGAGATAATGGTTTTATTTGGCATAAAATAACAAGAAGATAATTTATAACAAATGTTCTTCTTTCACCTCCTATCTTTCTAGGTTCTCATTGTTTTCAAATGAAATATATCTTACATTCTAACACAAAAACTCATAGCTGTGAAAACATTTCTAAGGGGGTCAAATAGCAAATTAACACTAGTTGGGGTAAGGTTTTCCTAATTAGCTGATCAAGACTGTCAGGCCATAAACGGAAGCAAACCACCATGATATTCTTAACACTTTATAAATTCTTGATTTACCACCACCTTCCCTGTTAATTTTCTCTGGTTAGTTGAAAGGTCTTAAAATCATTTTAGCTTTTGTAAAGAAGGACAGTTGCAGTCTTTCTTTCCTAAATATATTTATTGACAGCAAGCCAAAAGTACATTTAAAATATTCTATAAGCTTCATCTAAGCAGGACAATGTTTGTGAGCGAAGACTATTTGCATATAAATGATGTCTTCAATATGAGGAGGAATGAAGACAGAGAAATGCTATTATATGTAAAGAAAATAGAGGACAATTTCTGATATAAAACCATTTTTAAAAGCTTTGTCTGATTGGATGCTTTGTGTTTCTTGTGGTAAGACCAACTGTAAGTTCATGCGGGGAATTTAGAAAGTCACAAGACTCTTAGAAAAGAGCATATATGATATTTAATTGGAGATCACTGTTCTGTGGGAGTGCATAAAAAGTCATCTGAGTTATATTACAGAGAGTAAATATCTTTACTTCCAGTGAAGAAGAAATATCATCAAAACATTTTTGTATTATCTATGTATCTATCATTAGAGACTAGAATACTATTAAAAACAATAAAACAGTATATATAACAAATATTCCAATCATTTAAAAGGACTATTTTTAAAAAACTGTCCTCTTCATTATTGTATTACCTCCCTTATAGTGTTATGGATAAGGATAGAAAAATATTTTCATAAAAATTTAACTATAAATCATGTTCAGTTTTCACCTTCAAGATTATTGCTTTTAAAGAAATCATATTTGATAAGACTTCTTTATAATAATTAAATTATGAAATGATTAACATTATTTCTTGCATATTTTGGTTTTTATTAATTATTTTTATTTTATATTGGTTTTCATAAGAAATTAGAACTGAAAAGAGAAAATATGCTCTCAAGTATTGAAAGTCAACATTCCTGGGAATATTGCCAGATAATCTATATGTAGCACTGTCTATGATAAATTAGAGCAGTCCTTCTCTCCTGCTAGAGTCCTTTAAAAATTTATGACTTCACTGTTACATATCAGGAGAATCAGTTGAGTAACTTGATCAAACTAAAAAAAGAAATGAGAGAGGGAAAGAATGAAGAAAACTTCAGGACATAAATCCATCTCGATAATGAGATAACACCTTGGTAAAACTTAAAACCTTACCTAGCCTGAAGTAATTTAAATTTATCCTTTGTTCCTTTTCCTTTGTTCTCTCTGTCTCTTCTCTCCAATCTTTCACTAACATTTACACTGCTAAACTCCAATACAAAGACTATTTTATTTTTAGTAGAATGTTGACACTGTATGAGATATGCAGGATGCAAATGATTGAAATAAAAAAGTTTAGATTTTTGTCTTAATATAAAGGAAAAAAATGGAAAGAATATGTGTTTATCATACTAAATAGACATCTATCTATCTATCATCTATCTTTCTATCTATCTATCTATGTATCATCATCTATCTTTCTTCATTGGAGCCAAAAGAGATGGCATGTATTATTCTCACAGGTACACTTTGTTTTTCTGTGTTTCATTTTGTTGGATTTAGCAAATACTGTATTTTTACTGATTAAAAAGTGTACCAATTCTTCAAGAAACAAGTTTGGTTTTTTTCTGTGTACATCATGTCTCTGTGTCAAGCGGTGACAATTTTCATAGCATTTATTTTTCATACTGCTATTGCATATATTTTGGAGCTATATGAAGAAGACTGTGTCATCAGGATTGATGGAAATCTCATCAACAACTGAATTAGGCAGATGACACAACCTTGCTTGCTGAGAGTGAAGAAGATCTGAATCAACTATGTAGATCAAGGACTATAGATTTCAATATGCATTACATTTCAATGTCAAGAAAACAAAAATCCTCCTCACTGCCAATAAGCATCATCATGATAGATAGGGAAAAGATTGAAATTGTCAGTGATTGTATCTTGCTTAAATCCACAGTCCTGGGTATTACCATTCAGAAGATTAGGACTAATAGAATTGGGAAACTCAGGGGAATCTCTAAAGTCCTGAAAAGCAATGATGTGAATCTAAAGACTAACGTGTGCACAAATGAAGACTTGCACACCAATGTTCATAGCAGAGGTATTCACCATAGCATAAACATGGAAACAGTCAAGATGGCCAACCACAATCAAATAGATTGATAAATTATGGTTCATTCATAAAATGGAATACTACATGGCACACAGGAGTGATGATTTTGTAAATTATTATCTAGCATGGGAGGGACTGGAGATCAAGTTGAGTGAACAGACTCAGTCCATTGTATAAAAACCATTATTGTAGAATGAGTATGAAAATCCATGGAGGAGGAAGCGAGATGGAAGCAGAGGGATGAGGATATGCTGGGTGTGGAGTGAGGTGGAGTGGATTAATCATGAGTAGCACAATTTGATGGATGAGGGAAAGGGAAATTGGGAGAATCTTGTCTGAGAAACAGTGTATTAAAATTTTATAAATAAACTAGCATAAAAAAGAATATTAAGAATGATATGGAGAAATAAATTACATATGTATAAATATTAAAAAATACTAAACTGTGCCTGATTCAAGCTACAGTTTTTCCAAACACCTGCTATGCATTTGAGAGTTGAACAATGAATAAGGAAGACAGAAGAAGAACTTATGCATTTGAGTTGTGGTGCTGGAGAAGAATGTTGAATAATCCATAGATTTCCAAAAGATAAACAGATATGTGTAGGAGAAAGTGCATCCAGAATGTTCAAGGAAAAGTTGATGAAGCTTCACCTCACATATTTTAAACATGATGGTAGGAGCGTTTATTCCTTGGAAAAGAACAGTATGCTTGGAAGAGAAGAATCAATCAATCTTGTGTGACATCCAATTCCTAAACCACATGCCTGTGGAAACTATGAATTTAGAGAAATGACGATAGCTATAGAAAGGCATTAGGTCTTTTGTTCATAGAGTCGCTATGAGTCATGCTCGACTCAATGACAACCAACAATGCCAGCTTTATTGTAGAGAAGCTGTCGTGCTCTAGTCATGAGGAACTGCATTGCTAACCTAAAGATATATAGTTGGATATAATAGATACTCTATAGGAGAAAGGACCATCTCCTTCCATGTCAATTATAGTCTCTAAAAGCTGGAGGGTCAGCTAAGAATCAGTTCTGACTCAAGAGTACACACAACAGGGAGCTCTGGTGGCCTAGTGGCAGGAAGCTGCACTGCAATCCCAGAGGTGCACAGTTCAAATCCACCAGATGCTTTGCTGGAGAAGGAGGGACAATCTCCTCCTCTACCAATTAGAACCAATTTGACAGTACACACTACACACACAAAAATAATACAATTTTTTAAAAAAGAGTACACAACAGCAACAATAACAACAGCAACAACTGCTTTATTGTGATTCCTGCTACTATTTCAGTGATCTGATTTGAACTCACAATGTCTCTGAGGTAGGCATGTATTTGCACATACTGTATTTGGTAGATATTTAGCATAAACAGAAGATTGCCATTTTAGGACTACTAATGCAATCAGATTAGATTAACAGGAGAGAAGTGATGTAAATAGTTTAGAGGACTATGAAAAGTTCTTTCAATTGCATTTTTGATTGTAGAGTGTGCATATTTCAGATAATTTCTTCTTTTACTTGAGGAGAGCTTATTTTAATAACATGAGAGTTGGATGGGATCAAAATAGTTCATGTAATTAGCAAGTTATAGCTAATAACATATGCTGTTTTCCACTTTACTTGATCTTCAGATTTACTTAGTGTAATTTAAGTATTTTAGACGCACCTGTTCCCCTGTTTAGGTTTTCTGTTATGGATAGCAACTGTAATATATATGCTTCCAAGATTGTTGTTAGGTAAGGTAGAGTCAACTCAGACTCACAGGAATTCTATATGCAACAAATGGAAACCTTTCCTAATTCTACATATTCCTCACAATCTCAGTTAACCCATAGTTTTAGTCACTGTATCAGTCCATCTCATCAACAATCTTCTTCTCTTGTAAGGGTCCTCTACTTTTCTAAGCATAGTATTCTATTCTAAGGATGAATACTTCCAGAAGACAAGCCCAAAGTAGATGAGAAGAAGTTGCACCATGTCATCCTTGCCTTGAAGGAACACCTTTGGCAACACTACACACACACACACACACACACACACACACACACTGCAGAAAATCCCAAATCATATATATATGAAATACATAATATGTGACTTGAACATTTAACTTAGTTGTAAAGAGACAAAAAAAAAAACCCTCAAAAATTTCTGTCACAAGCAAATGGATGTTATTCTAAGCAATCTTGTAAGCAGCTTCTTTACTGAGATAGAGTGTAAAATAACACTTCATTCATTCACTACCTTAAAATTGATTCTGACCTATAAACACCCTCAAATAGGTTTCCCATCAAATCTTGATGGAAAGAGTGGATTTTAACTGATAGAGAGGCATGACGTATTGTTTAACAGTGCAAATATACTACAGACTATGCTATTAAGAGTATCTAACATTGAAAGTACCTCTATTGAACCATCTCAGTATTTACCCTTAATTTTAAACATCTTCATACACATTATTGTGATGTAATATTACTATATTTTGGAGGAACATTCTTCTAAGCTCTCTGGCCAATTTAGTGTGATGAGGTAATCTGGATTTGCTGTGACACTGAATCTTGTGCCATTGGGTTTCAAATGCCATCATGGAACAACTGTGCCAGAGGTGTGTCAAAAACCATAAAGGCTATCCATAGTGGACAATGTTTCGTGGAGTTTCCAGATTGATTTAAGATTGATTCAAGTTTGGAGGAAGGGGTGGCATCCACTTCCTAAACCACATGCCTCTGGAAACTCTATAAACTTGGAGAAATGAAGATAGTTTTAGAAAAGCTTCAGGCTTTTTGTCTCTCTCTCTCTCCTTTTAATTTCCTGTCTGCTGGTACTAAAAATGTTGACTGTAAAGCCAAGCAAACTGAAGCTGTCAACACTCTCAATCTCTTCATTATCCATCATGATGCTGTTAAATGGCCCAGTGATGAGAATCTTTGTTTCCTTGATGTTAAATCCATATTGAAGGCTGCAGTTTTGAACCTCTGCAGCAAGCACTTCATGTCCTCCTCAGTTTCAGCAGCAGAATTATCTCATCTGGATAACTCTGGTTGTTGATGAGTCTATCTAAAATCATGATGTGACACTTCTCACAGAGCCCAGTCTCCTGGATAATCTTCTCTGTGTATAGATTGAAAAGATATGGAGGTAGGACACATCCTTGACTCACACCCTTCCCAATTTTGAACCATGCAGTGTTTCCTTCCTCTGTTCTGACTACTGCCTCCTTATCAAAGTATAAGTCTTGCATAAGCATAATCAAATGTTCTGGGATTCTCATTCTTTTCAGAGTCAGCCATAGTTTGTTGTGATCCACACAGTCAAATATCTTTGCATAGTCAATGAAACACAGACATTCCTCTGGTACTCTCTGCTTTCAGCCAAGATCCATCTGACATTAGCTACAATATCCCTAGTACCACAACCTCTTCTATATCCAGCCTGCACTTCAGTCAGTTCTCTGTTGATGTGCTGTTCTAGTCATTTTTGGATAATCTTCATCAGAATATTGCTTGTATGTGACATCAATGATATTATTTTATAATTTCCACTCTGTCAGATAGCATTTCTTTGGAATGGGAGCAAATATAGACCACTTTCAGTCACTCGGCCAGATTTCTTGGTAAAACTTGGTGAGCCCATCCAGGGCAGCATCTGTTTGTTGGAATATGTTAATCGGCATGCCATCAATTCCTGGCATTCATTTAAAAAAAGGAGAAGAAAGTTACATGCAATTTCCAGGCTTGAGTTCTATAATCTAAGGAGAATATCTCTCACTAGAACAACTTATTTGTTCTCCATTATTAATATAAAGATTGCAGATTAAAATTCACTCAATGATGTAAGATTAATGTAAAGCAAAATTTGTTGCCATTAGCTACTTAGGATACATGTCAACATCATCTATTAGAGAGTACAACTTCTTTACAGCCTTTTTCTTGCCATAATAATTATAGAATGACAGAACTTTCCATGGTGTATCTAGGAGAGTTCTGACCACTATTAGTAGCCAATCAAATACTAATTGTTTTTTGGGTTTCAAAACTCAGGATTATAGTCTTATTAGAAAATTCAGTCAACTGATATAACCACAAAAACCATAGTATGCATCCTAGTGAATTGAGTAGACACTGGTGTCTCCAAAACTTGTGAGTAGTATCTAAGACTGGGAGTTTCTCCATTCCAGGTTTTTGAAGATAAGTAGCCAGAGTGATTTGTACTAGCAAGGATGGTGAGAATTGTCTTCCCTACTTTAAGCACATCATCAGGAGAAGCCAATCCCTAGAGCTGGATATTATGTTTATAAAAGTAAAAATAGAATGTCAGCAAAGAAGAGGCAGATTCTTAAGGAGATAGATTGACACAGAGACTCAAATAGCTTTGAGTAAGTGAAGATTTTAAAGATGGAAGGAACCAGACAAATTTTCAATAATTACTGTGGGTTGGAATTGTCTTAGTAACACCTAGTAACAATTACAACTTTCTAGGAAATCATATGATTGTCTTATTCAGAATTATCAATACAAGTTCATTTCAGTTCACTAATGTCTAGCATATGGAGCTTTGATAGACTAGTGGCAAGAAATAGGGCTGCAATACCAAAGGCAAGTCCACCAGTGGCTCTGAAGGAAAAAGATGGGCAATCTTCTCCTGAACGATTAACTGCCTCTGAAAACCTGCCAGATGGTCAGTTATGAGTCTGCTCAAACTTGATGGTACACAACAACAACATCTAGGATAGGAAGTTCTGGTGACCTAAAAGTAAGAAGCTGTGCAGCACAGCCTAGAGATTCCTATCAATCAGATCCTCTGCATGAGAAAGATGGACAAATTCCTCCTGTGCCTACTGGGCAATTTACTGCCTCTGAAAACCTGCTGGATATTAAGGTGTGGGTTGGTTCAGACTCGAAGGTATACAACAACAGCAATGCCTAGGATATCAACCTTTGTGTATTCTGTTTTATTTGTAACAATGTCCAATTCTCCTGAGGTAGGTAGGGATGTTCTGGAGTGTCTTCTGGGTATGCAGGGATGGTCCAGCTGAACAACCCTCTCCCCTACTTCTCCTGATTACAGTAGCAGTGTTTTCAAGAATTGTGCAATTTTGTCTCTGTGAGTGTGGACATATTATGCACAGAAAATACTACTCAGAGATTTGCTGTAATTTTAATATTAGCCTTTATTCACTAATTTAAATTAGTACATTTTAAACTCTACCTTTTTCTTAAGTATCTATGAACATCTTATAAGTATTTTTTATAAAATAGAATTTTTTAACAAGTACCTTAAATTGCCTTTTGATTAATATTTTTCCAGTAGTTAGATAGATTTGCTAATGTTTTAAACATCATTTACATATTTAATATATTTGATTTTCTTATTAAATACTCCAATAAATCTTATAAAGTACTTAAATAATATTTGTAAGTGTAACAAATTAAGCTTATAAATATTTTTACTCTTAAGTTCATTTAAGAGTTCTTATCATTTTTTCTTGAGTAAAATTTCCATTAAAAATAATTGTTGCAAGTATCATATTGGCACAAAGTATTTTGTGGTGAAAAATTATTTAATTAAACTTCATTATTTCAAGTATTACAGCTGCTAATAATTTTAAATATGCACATAATATTCCTTAATGTGAAGCCAGTTTTTATGTGATTGATCTCTTTTTGTATTTCTATAGGGAATTCTAGTTCACTGTGCAGCTCACTACAAACAGTGATTAACCATGAGGAGAATGGGAATCCCAGAAGACTTGATTGTGCTTATGCGAAACCTATATTTGGACCAGGAAGCAGTCCTGAGAATAGAACAAAGAAACACTTGCATGGTTCAAACGTCAGGAAAGGAGTGCATCAGGGATATGCCTTGTCTCCGTACACATTCAATCTATATGCATAAGAGATAATTCAGAAGGCTGGTCTTTGTGAGAAGGAATGTAGCATCAGTATTGGAAGAAGATTCATCAACAACATATGTTATATACATGACACAACCTTACTTGCTGAAACTGAGGAGGGCCTAAAGCACTTGCTGCAGAAGATCAAGGATTGTAGTCTTCAATATGGATTGAAATTCAACATCTAAAAGACAAAGATTCTCACCACTTTCGGTCAATTGGCAGCACTATGATAGATCGTAAAGAGATTGAGGTTGTTAGCAATTATAGGATTTTGAAGGTCTGTCTCACATACTTTGTGCATGTGGCCAGGAAAGACCTGTCCTTAGAGAAGGACATCATTCTCAGAAGAATGGAGGGACTGCGCGGGAGAGGAAAACCCTGGATGAGATGGATTGTTACAGTCACTGGGGCAATGAGGGTAGGTGTTTCAAATCACTGAGACTGGCTCAAGACAGAGCAGACTACAGAGCTGCTGTACATAGGGTCCCTATGAGTCGCAAGTGACCCAACAGCACATAACAAAAGTGGTGTAGTCCATAGCAAGTTGAAATGTTAACTCAAAAGTCCTATTTATATTTCCCAGAATTTTTATATGCCAGAGGCTTTGAGGAAGAAAGAACAGCAGTCTCCTCTACATTACAGTTTATAGCCCAGGAAACTTGAAGAAGAGTTGGTTGCTATAAATTGGCATTAACTTGACGGAAGTTGAGTGAGTAAGCATTTTTTTTTTTAAATGGTTACGATGGTGCATGTTCCCATTTGGGCCAGTGGTACTGATAACATTTGTCTCATCTCCTAATCCTTAAGGGCACTTACAGTATTAAGAATCTCTAATCTAAATGACATATCTGCTGTTTTTAGAGAGGTGACCTATGTTTCAGATCTCAAAAATGCTAGAAATTAGACAGAAAATCAACAGCTTTAGTATCATAGCATAATCTGACATTTTTATGACTAGTAATTGCCCACAAAATTTTTCAACTTACTTTATCTTAAATTAAAAGCCATTTGAGACCCAGAATTCTGGTTTTGGCATAAACAAGGATAATGGAAACTTTATGATCACGCTAGCATTTCTCATTGCTCTTGAATTTCTGTAACATTGCAAGTTTATGAACTGAAAAAAACTAACAACAAAAATGACATTTCACCAATCCAATTCATTTTTTTTAAACAGACAACAGGAGTCATCTAAGAGTTTATCAGAAGAAATAATTCCCTGAATTCTTTCTCTTGAGGCTAGGATTGACATTTCTTTACTATTGGAAAAAAATGAAACCCAAAATCCTAAAGTCAAGTGGTAGTATTATTTAGCTGAGAAGAGAAAACCAATCTTCTTAGGTATTTGTGTGATTAGCTACTTCCTTCACTCCAACTACACGAGTAACAAAGAAAAACAACATACATACATTTAATGTATGTATTAACATACATTACTTTTATGTTGATAAAATAATTATACAATTATCCTTTGAATGTTACAATGCTACATTTTTCAGAATATGTGATTTTTGCATGATGTCAAAGTAAATAAATGCAAAATGGGCTGACAATGTGACCACTAAGAAAAAACAAACTATAATTGTTTATTTTAATATGTTTAAAAGTATATGAAAAAGTTTTTAAAAAGTGCTACTAATGAGCATAAAATATTTTTGAAAGATATGCATAAATTAGAAGATACAGTATATTAATAACTAAATTGTGATAGATCTTCAGACAGTTCCCTATTTTTCTTCCAATAAAGGGCATATTTACCAAAAGTAAATGAAATCCTATTGATTTTTTTGAAGTGCAATACATTTCAAGGTTGACATTTAAACATAGACCCAAGGTTTAATAATGTTCTTAAACCAAATGTTGTTCTTTCATGGAGACAAAACACTGCATTATTGGAATAAAGAGACCTTCTCTGAGAGAATGGACTTATTGAAAATTTGTAATAGTGAGTTGAAGAAAAGATACTATGGGATTCAAATTTTCATTTTTTAAAGTATTTCCTTTTATCTTTCTTAGAGAAAATAGCAAAAGTCACTAAATTTCTTTAGAACATCTAAAAGGTTTTTTTTTAATTAAATGTTCTTTTTTAAGTAAAATCTTACAACAAAATATTTAAAGTAAATAACTTTTTATAGGCTTATTCTACTCAGTGTCCAAGAGTGATTGTTGAGAAAGAAAAGAAATCCTAAAGTGATCATGAACTCTAGAATATCTAACATTTTGCTTTAAATAAATATCACTGTTCGCCTATTTAATTACCAGAGAGCCAAATGAATGGAAAAAAAATTAAATGATACACACATACAGAATAAAGTAGCTTATACATATCAAGAGGATGATTATGTATTATAATTATTAACTTGGATTACACACATACAAACAGAGATACAAGGAGCTATGATGGGCTAGCAGTAAGAAGTGCTGCAAATCCTAAGCTATATGGTTTAAATTCACTGTCTAGCTCCACAAGAAAAAAAGATGAACAATTTCTTCTTACGCAATTTAAAAAACTCTAAAAACCCTGGAGGTTTAACTATGAAACATTTCTGACTCAATAGTACACAAAACGAAGAAGTATGTTTACTTTTCATTTTTCTTTTTCTTCTTTTTCTTTTTTTAAGTCTTTCATTGCTGTGGAGTTAGAACAAACTCTAAGCTGATCCTCCAGTGGATTTTCAGAGGATGACAAAACCCTGCTTGCTGAAACTGAGGAGGACCTGAAGTTCTTGCTGCAGAAGGTCAAGGACTGCAGCCTTCAATATGGATTAAAGCTCAACATCAAGAAAACAAAGATTCTCACCATTGAGCCAACTGACAGCATGAGTATGGATGGTGAAGAGACTGAGATAGTTAACAGTTTTAGTTTACTTGGCTCCACAGTCAACATTATTGGTACCAGCAGCCAGGAAATCAACAGAAGATTTGCAACGGGAAAGTTAACTGTCAGGGAACTCTTCAGAGTACTGAAGAACAATGATGTAAGGCTGTAGACTCAGGTGTGTTTGAACTAGGTTATTGTATTCACAATTGTGTGCTATGCATCAGAGTATGACCGGGAATGATAGAAAGAAAACTGATGCCTTTGAGTTGTGGTACTGGAGAAGAGCGTTGAATATACTATAGACTATTAGGAGAACTAACAGGTTTGTCCTGGAGAGGGTGAAGCTGGGCTGCTCCTTGGAAGTGACAATTTTGAAGCTTAGTCAGACATATTCTGGGCATGTTGCAAGGAGGTACCAGTCCTTGGAGAGGGATATCATGTTTGGGAGAGTGGAGGGACACTGTAGGAGAGGAAGACCCTCAATTTAATGGATCATTTCAGTGATTGGGATAATGGGAGTAAGTGTGTTAGAGACAATGAGATTGGCACAGGATACAGCAGGGTTTAGGGCTCTTGTACATAGGGTCACTATAAGTCACAACAACTCAATGACACATAACAACAAAACATCACCACCAACAATACCATACATCATATGGGAGAGATTTCCTCTTTCTGTTCTGAGGGGAACTAGTAGATACGAACTATGTACAAAATCCATTGGCAGCACAACTTTTTACCCATTAAATCTCTAGAGTTCTCCATGTACTGAAAAAAGAACAAACCGGTCTCTCCTGGAGAACTTGCAGCCAGGGTGCTCCTCAGAAGCGAGGATGGTGAAATTTCATCTCACGTCCATTGGATATCTTATCAGGAAAGACCAATTATTGGAAAAAAACATTGTAATAGGAAAGGTAGAAGATCAGAGAAAGAAAAGAAAACTATCAACAAGTTTCATTGACAAAGTAATTGTAACAATGGGCTAGAGCATATCAGAGATCATAAGGATGGCACAGAATAGGACAAAGTTTTAGATCTGTTGTTCATAAGGTTACTA
>NW_006400156.1:483208-484606 GCF_000299155.1 Elephantulus edwardii
ATTGGGAAGGGCGTACGCCAGGGATGCATCCTATCTCCATACCTCTTCAACCTATATGCAGAACAGATTATCCGGGAGGCTGGGCTCTATGAGGAGATATGTGGGGTCAGGATTGGTGGACGATTTATCAACAATCTGCGTTATGCGGATGACACAACCCTGCTTGCTTGCTTGCACCTTTCATAGGAATGGAAATAAACATAAATTTCTTCTAGTTAGTTGATCAAGTAGCTGTTTTCTAGATTTCTTGGCACAGACTGGTGAACACATCTAGGGTTGCATCTATTTGTTGGAACATGTCACCATTTGTTTTTGATAATATGCTACTTTATTAAATGTATCCATAACAATTAATTTGTTTTTTGTTTGTGTTGTTCATTTTTATTTTCATTTTATTCTGATTTATTTACAAATTTGTTTTTTACAAGCCAATGTCTTCCAATTTTTTTTATTCTTCCTGGATTCTTCAAGATTTTGTCCATAGCTTTCTTCAGCATTGCAACTAAAACATTTATTTTTTTTCCTCATCAATTCTTTCAGCTTACAAAACACCAAGCAATTTCCACATTTTTCTTTTCTGACTCGAGTTAATTGCATATCTTGTTGTAAAACTTTCCTTTATCTTCTTGTGCTACCGTTTGAAATCTGCTCATAACTTTTAATTCAGCAATTCTTCCCTTTATTTTGACATTTCTAAGTTCTAGTTCAATTTTCAAAGTCTTTTTTGACATTGATTTTGGCATTTTCTTCTCCCCAGTCTTTGTAATAACCTTTTGCTTTCTTCTTGGAGACATATTTGATGCCATCCCACAGTTCTTCTGCCCTTTAGTAATTAGTGTTAATGCCTTACCAACTTAATGAGATGGTTTTTAAATTCAGGTGGATATAGTCAAGGCCATATTTTAGTTCTTGTGGCTTTGTGTTCATTTTCTTTAGCTTCATTTTGAACTTGCTTCTGAGTAGTTGATGTTGTGTTCCACAGTCAGCACATTGTATGCTTTTCATGGTTGATGTTGAGCTTCACCAATGATTCCACAGATGGTTATAGTAGTTGTTGGTCTCTACTAAAGAAGTTATTTTCAATAAATTACTGAGTGTATAATATTCAGTCTTTCACTCTCCAACCTCCTTTCTATCACTGTTTCCATAATTTCCCATCTTTGGCTGTAATTTTTGCTATGCATATTTGAATAAAAATTGCGTTAGTAGGTTTTTTGTGTGCTTTTTTTTCTATATTTTATTAATTTTCATAAACATTTACAGTAATTTTGGGTTTCCATTCATTCATTGTTGCACTATTCTCTCTACCCTCCTCCCAGTTTTTTCTTGTCCAAATGCCACAGTGCTTGTCAAAGCCAGTTCTGATTAATCTTCTTTGTCAGTGTGTCCTTTGCCATT
>NW_006400156.1:485944-488426 GCF_000299155.1 Elephantulus edwardii
AAAAAAACCAAAAAAAAAAGTGTTATTCACCATTGCAAGAATATGGAAACAGCTCATATGTCCAACCACAATCAAATGGATTGAAATATTATGGTACATTCACATGATGAAATATTATGCAGCATGTATGAGCAAAAAATTTGAAAATTACTATCTAATTTGGGAGGAACTAGAGAGCATTATGTTACATGAATTAATTCCGTACCATAAGGACAAATACCATCATTGTGGAAATAGAGAGCTAGTAAAAGGTGTATGAGGATCTAAGGGGGTAAGGGTAAGAGCAGAGGTTGAGGATAGGCAGGCAAGAAAGCATAGGGTCACAAAATTTGATGGGTAGAGAGAGTGATGGTTAAGGGAAACTGAAAAGAGCTGGTGTTAAAAACAATGTATGCAAACTTTGTAAGCAAACCAGTATAAAATAAAAATTTTGTTTTTAAAAACATCTATTCTTCCTCACTTTTAATTTCTGGCATAGTAGAACATACACACACTCTAGCTAATTGTTACACTCATGGTGTCACTCCATCTGATTGAGGTTTTTTTCTTTTGATCTGACCTCCATCTTTCCAAGAGTGATGTCCCTTTCCAAGAAATAGCTTCTCCTAACAACATACCAGTAGTATATGGGACAAAGTTTCACCATCTTTGCCTCCAAGGAACACTCTGGCTGCCACTTCTTCAAAATGTATGTTTGTTCTTGTAGCAGTCCATGAGATATTCAGTAATACTTTTCTCCAATATAACTCAAAACCATCACTACTGCTTCTGTCATCTTTATTCATAGTTTGCCTCTTAGATGCATAGTAAGTGATTGAAGAGACCATGGCCTGAACCAGGAACACTTTAGTCTTCAAACTAACATCATTGTTCCTCAGTTATTTGGAGGGGTCCCGGACAGTGAAATTTCCTAATACAATATGTCTCTTGACCTCCTAATGGCTGGTATCACTGGTGTTGGTTGTGGATCCAAGTAAGAAGAAATCATTGCTAATTTCAAACGTTTCTCCATTTATCATTACATTGATTTTCAATCCAGTGATGAGAATTTTTATCTTCTTGATGTTAAAATTTTGATCTTATGTTCTCATGTTGATCTTACATGTTCAATACACTACTATGTTCTTTCAGCAGTATCTCTGCGTGGGATGAAACTGTCAAAATTTCAACTCTTTAGGGTTCTCTAAACTGGTTCACTAAGTGGCACAGATAGTTCCATTTTAGACTACTCACCAAAAGTTTGGCAATTTGTATTCATTCAAAGGTAGTTTTGAATAGTGTGCTGGAGCACAGCTTCTTCTTAAAAGTCAAAATTGTAAGGAATAATTTTATTCTGCACTATATGTGACACCATGAGAAAATGTATTCAATGACAAGACACAACAATCTAAAAGACACTAGCTAATAAAATTACAAATACTGCTTAATAATTTCAAGATATATTGAACATATACTTCCGTAACAAATAGTTATTTAATGATTTTTTATAATTAATGAGATTCTTTTGTCAGTTGGAATTTACAGGGATATAAAAAAACGCCTAAGAATCAGATATGTTAGAGGGAAATTTTAATCCTTTTTTCCATCTAACAAAGATAACATCAGATAAAATATATATAACCATGAATCTCTTTGTCTGAGTCTTGTTTCATGAAGTTTTGTTTGGTTTTTTGGGGTTTTTTTCCACCCCTTAACAATTTCAGTTACTGAACCTAGATTTCCAGACTCATATTTATGGAGGTGTAGACAAAGAAATGTGTTTCCATGGACACAGTCTGGACACTGCTTCTCCCATTTGAGATATCCTAACTCCTTTTTTACCTAAGATGATTGACTGTGATGACATCTAATTACAACTTTTCATTCTCATTTGCATCACTAAGGGCTGGTTTCTCTATTCATCACCAGAGATATCCTAATGTGGCAAGCATGAAAGAATTTCTCATGACATAATGTGGGAAAAACGACAAAGAAACAGTGTGTGCTTTCTGTGATTTCCTTGTTATAACTGATTTAAATTGCTTCATGGGACTGGAATGGCTTAAGCTTGGCTCTGTCAGGCTCTTCTTGTGAAAGTACACCAATTTTAAGTGGTCGTAGATGACAAAGCAGAACAACACAGACCATGTCTGAAATGCCCAAGGACCACGAGAGGCAGAACCATTTAAGAATCCCTGGTTAGTTCTATATTCTCCCACAAAAATCCACACCCATAGTGAAATCTACACACCGCATCATACACATAAATATATATAATATATATGTGCACAAATACGAATTACAGGTTCAAAGTGTGTATTAATGAGATAATAGAATGAAAAGAAGTTAGCAGTGGTATTGATTATATTTCATATTCTTTATTATTCTTAAATTTGAAATGAATCTGGTTATATGTGTGAATGTTTAAGGTCAATTTCTTAGTATTTTTTATTTATTACGAGAACTAAAATATTATAAAAAGTTTAAAAGCATTTTAGAAACT
>NW_006400156.1:488526-495407 GCF_000299155.1 Elephantulus edwardii
TAATATAAAATTATTATTTGGGGTAATAATTATGTTAGTTATGATTTATCAGTTTGAGGACTAGGATGTGTCTGATTCAGGCTATGGTCTTTCCGATTACTTGCTATGTATCTGAGAGATAGACAATGAATAAGGATGACCAAAGAAGAACTGACGCCTTTGAGCTATAATATTGGAGAAGACCACTCACTGATCATCCCATGGACAGTCAAGAGAATGAATAAATAGGTCTTGGAGAGGGTGCAGCTATGAGTCTTTGATAGGAGGGGCTATTCTTTGGAGAAGAACTTGATGCAGGGAAAGGTGGAGTGTCAGTGAAGGAGAGGAAGACTCTCAACTAGGTTAAATGATAAGACGTCTGCTGAAATGGGCTATTGTGTGTTAGGAAGGGTGAGGATGGCGAAGGATGAATGAAGTTCAGATCTTTTGTTAATAGGGTTGCTATGAGTTGTATTCGACTTGATGGCACCTAACAACAGCATGACTTTCAGACATCTTTAGTAAAGAAGAGCTTCTGATGCTGTCTAATTTTCCTATCATTATTATCACTTTTGTCTGTAGTATCCTAACTTGATGACATATATACTAGTTCTTGTTGTTAGGTGCCCTTAAGTTGAGCATGACTCATAGCAACCCTACAAAAAGCCAACCTGAACCGTGTCCTAATCTGTGCCATCCTCATCATCTTTAAATCCACTGCTTCAGTCACTAATGCATCTCCCTGGGAATCTTCCTCTCTTTCACTAATCCTCTACCTTCCCAACCATGGTGTCCCTTTCCAAGGAATAACCTTTTTTAGCAACATGTCTAAAATATTATGGATGAAGCTTTGCCATCTTTTCCTCCAAGGGGCACTCTGGCTGCACTTTTTCCAAGGCATACCTTGTACAGTCCATAGAATATCCAGTACTCTTCTCTAGCGCTACAACTCTAAGGCATAAATTATTTTTCTTTTTTTTTCCCATTGTGTAGCAGGTGAGTGAGAGTACTATGGCCTGAATCAGATGCAACATAGTCTTCAAAATGACATCATAGCTCTTCAGCATTTTGGAGTGGTCCTTCACAGTAGATTTGCCCAGTGAAAGATGTCTTTCTGATTTCTGACTGCTGTTAACAAGAATATTGATAGGTGATATAATCAAGATGACATAATTAACAACTTCAATACTTCCTCCATTTGTCATAATGTACTATTGCTCAGATGATTATGATTCTTGCTTTCTTTTTTTAAGTTTATTTATACTTTTGCTTTTTTAATTTATTTTTCTGAATTGTGATTTTAGTAAAAATTTACAGAAATATTGGGCTTTCGTTCATTCAATGATCTATATTTTCCTCTTTCTCCCAACTCACTATTTTTCTTTTTTTATGTATTAGTATAATGGACTGAGATATCCCCCCGCCCCCACCCCAGCAATTTCTTCCCTTCTCACCCTCATCTCATCACCCTCCTCCTCTTCTCTCTTTTTGAGATGTTATCCACACCCAAGGCTGTAGTCCTTGATCTTCTGTAGCAAGTGTTTCATATTCTCCTCATTTTCAGCAAGCAGGGTACTTCATTGGCATAATATAGGTTTGTGATGAGTCTTTCTCTAATCCTGATGCCACATTTCTCCTCATAGAATCCAGCTTCATGAATTATTTTCTCAAAATACAGATGGAATAGGTATGAAAAAAGAATTCAACCCTGAGGCACACCCTTTCCGATTTAAACCACATAGTGTTCCCAATGCTCAGTTCAAACAATTCCTTCATGCTCTATGAGTACATTTCTCATGAGCACAATTAAATGTTCTGGGATTCTCTTTCTTCTCAATATTAGCCACAATTTGTTTTGATCCATACAGTCCAATGCCTATGCATAGTCAATAATACACAAATAGACCTGCTTCTGTTGCTCTCTGCTTTTATCCAGGATGCATCTGCCATCAACATTTATATCCCTAGTGCCAGAGCCTCTTCTAAGTCTAGTTTAAACTTCTAGCAGGTCTCCATCAACGTACTGTACTAGTAGTTTAGGATTATCTTCAGCAATATTTTGCTTGCATGTGATATTTATTATGTTGCTCAGTAATTTCCAAATTATTTGAACAGCTTTCTTGGAAATGGGGACAGCTATGGATCTCTTTTAATCAGTCACTCAAGAAGCAGTCCTCCAAATTTTCTGGAATAAACTGGTGAGCACACCTAGGGCTCCATCTGTTATCTGAAACATGCAAACTGGTAATATGTATTTATCATTCTTTTTAATTTTCAGTATGTAATTTCTATCCCTTAAATGTTGTAAAGGAAAATTAATAGCACATACGAGAGTAGATTTGAACCACATCAGCTACATTACTCAAGACACATGGATAATTCTTGCCTTCTTTCTTTCACTTTAAATTAGAAAACATTTATACAATTATTTTTTCATATTTTCAGGTATCTCTTCTCCAAAATTTTGAAAATAAAATTTTGAATCTATAAGTTTAAATATTATTTAGGTAAGAAAAGGTAATTAGGTAAGGCAGCTCTTATAGCTTAGTGGAAAGAAGGTGTCCTGCCAACCCAAAGGCAATTTGTTCAAACACACTGATAGTTCTTGGATATAAAGACAGCCCATCTCCTCCTGTGTGGCTTACTGCCTTTGAAAACCTGCTGGAGTTATGAGTTGTGTTGTGACTCAACAGTATGTATCAACAATGTAAGATTTATTTAGATACTGATGAGACTTACCTATTAAATTATATTCTCTTTAATAATACTAGAAGTTACTCAGTGAAAGTAATTATTGTTTTTGGGGTTGGGGTTTGTTTTTTATTCCACAAGGACACTGTGCAGTTTCTGAATTATAGAGGTCATCCTTTTCAAAGGCTGATACTATCAAGAAAATATCAGGAAATATATTAAGTGTAAGGGTCCAATTTTATAATTTATGGCATTTGGAACTTTTAGAAGTAAAATAGCATAAGTATACTTTATGTTTTCATTCTAACACTTAAAAGATAATTTGGCACATTACTTAGAATTAATTTTTAGAATCTAATAGGGTAGGTCTTGGTGTGAGAGCAAAAACCACATTCTTGAAATTTATATTATCATTTTATCATAAAATTGAATGAATTACTTTGTCTCTTTCACACATCATGTTAAAATGGATCCAAAAAATTTAAAAGAAAATGTAGACAAAAATATGAGAAAGTTCGAACCTTATTCAGTTCTGGTGACTTAAAATCCCTTGAAATGCTATAATCACTATGGGAAATAATTTAATATTTCCTACAAAAAACAACCTAGAAATATATCTACTTATGATGGAGGAATATTTCTCCCAGATCCATACATCTGTATGTCTTTGATATCTAACAGAAATGGTACAAGAGAACATGAACACCTACGCTCACGGCAATTTACAATTGTTGTTATGTGCTATTGAATAACCTATAAATCCTTGCACTGAAACCTGCACTACCCTGAGCCAATCTCACTGCCTCCAACAAATCTACTGCCATTACCATAGTTATTGTGTCAATCCATCTAATCCAGAATCTTCCTCTCTGTACTGTCACTTCACCTTTTCAAGCATGATGTCTTTCTCCAAAGACTCCAAAGACCTCCTGGCAGCATGCTCAAAGTATATGAGACAGATCATAAAAAGCCTTGCCTCCAAAGAGTAGCTTGATTTCACCCTCTTCAGGACAGACCTATTTATTCTCTTTGCAGTCCATGAATACTTTTCTCAAGCATCACAAATGAAAGGTATCAATTTTTCTGCTTTCATCCTTAGTCATTGTCCTGCTCTCTGATTCATTGTAAGTAATTGTGAAGATCATGGCTTAGACTAGACACACCAAAGTCTTTAGATTGACTCTGTTCCTCTTCAGCACTCTGGAGTTGACCTTGTCAGATTTTCCCAATGCATTTCATGTTTTGTTTTTCTGACTACGGGTTCCAAGAGTGCTAATCATGGAAACAAGCAAGCTGAAATTGTTACCAATCTCAATCTCATCTCCATATATCATGGAGTTGTAAATTGGCCTAGTGATTACAACCTTTATTTTCTTGATGTTTGGCTTCAATTTGTATTGAAGACTGAACTCCTTAACCTTCTGCAGTAAGTGCCTCAGATATTACTCAGATTCAACAAGCATTTCTGTGTCATCTGCATAACACAAGTTGATGAGTCTTCCTCCAATTCTGATGACATATTCCTCCTCATAATGTCAAGCTTTCCAAATGATCTGCTCCACATATAGATTAAAAGGTTTGGAGACACAATGTATCCTTGGACACACACATTTTCTGATTTTGAACTACGTAGTGTTTTGTTGCTCTGTCCGGAAGACTGCTTTCTGGTTAAAGTACAGGTTTTGCCTGAACACAATTTGTCACTGTCAGTCCATTGGCAACTTAACAGTGACAATCTGATGGGAGTAAGCATAACAGAGATGCCACTCCGGGAGACTACCAGAGAGTCAATCCAGCTCAACTTTATTAGGATAAGCACTGCACTTACATACACAGGAAGACAGGATAGGGTGAGCTTACAGATGTGGGACATGCGGATTAGTCAGGAGAACCTCAGCCTTAAGCCCTCCGGCTCAACAGAAGTAGCAGCTGTCTTCCCAGGTGGTGAGATTTCTCGAGTCAGTACAGCCAAACACAGGGAAACTTTCTCTACCCCGTAGTAAAGGCTGTTGGGAGGCTTGCACCTGTCTGGAGCTCAGGGGACCCATGCTGACCAGAGAACTTCCCTTCCTCTCCAAAATTCTGCAACAACAATTAAGAGTTCTGGGATTATCCTACGTCTCAAAATCAGCTACAATTTGTTGTGATCCACATAGTCAATAAAAGGAATCTAAACATCTTTCAACAGATGAATGGATTAGCAAAATATAGTGCATGGCGGTAGTGGAATACTATACAATAAAATTAGCAATGACACAACTTTGAAACATAACATAGATTAATCTGGAAGATGTAGTGTTGTTGTTGTTGTTGTTATGTGTCCTTAAGTCGCTTGCTACTCAGAGTAATCCTATGTACCAGCTCTGAACCCTGCTCTATCCTGTGCCAAACTTATTGTCTTTGACACACCCTTATTATTCCAATCACTGAATTAGTCCATCTCTTTGAGGGTCTTTTTCTATTGTTCTGCCCCACTACTCTCCCAAACATGATGACCCTCTCCAAGGACTATTCCCTCCTTTACACACGCCCAAAATATGTCAGATGAAGCTTCAGAATCTTTGCCTCCAACAGCAGCCTGATTTCACCCTCCCTAGGATGAATTTATTTGTTCTCTTAGCAGACAATGGCATATCCAATACTCTTCTCATGCACCAGAGCTCAAAGACATTAATTCTCCTTCTGTAATGTCTAGTCATTGTTCAGCTTTCTGATACATAGCAAGTAACTGCAAAGACAATGGAAAATTTAGTACTAAATCAAATAACTCAATAACATAAACACAGTATTTTATGATCTCATTGTGATAAGAAGACAAGAATACACATTATGTTTATTAATGGTTATCAGAGATGAGCATATGTGGAAGTGAGAAGAAATCATCACACCCTAAATTGTTAATACTTGCAACTTTTGGTTATGAAGAAGTAACATAGAAGATGGATGTAATAAGCATATAGTTTTGTTATGTGCTGTTGAGTAGGAATCAATTCACAGCTGACTCTTCAGCACATTTTCACAGGCTTTGAATTGTGTAAATTAAGAGTGCCTATCTTTCTTCTGGGAGAAAGGTGGTGAATTTGATCCATGTGCCTTCAGGATGTAAACACACCTTCTTAACAACAAACTTGTCAGAGTTCCATAATAAACATTGTTGGAGTTGTTTCATGCCAGCTGAGGGTGACCCATAGCAACCCTAGAACCCTGTCATATCCTGTACCATCCTCATACTTCTCTGACACGAGTATGCATTGTTGCTGTCACTGTATTAATATGTGGTTAAGGATCTTCCGCTACTTCACAACGCTCTGGCCTTATGAGCATCACATCATTCTCCAAGAAGTCCCTTGTAAGAATATGTCCTAAGTATGTGAGACAAAGCTTTATAATCTCTGCATCCAAGGAGCACGCTGGTAACACTTTCTCCAAGGCATATTTGTTTATTCTTTTGGAAGTCCATGTTATTGTTGTTGTTTTGTGCCATCGAGTCACTTGTGATTCATAGCAACACTATGTACAACAGCCCTAAACTCTGCACTGTCCTGTGTCAATCACACCATCTCCGACACACGCATCCCGATTACCCCAATCACTGAATCAATCCACCTCGTAGGGGGCCTTCCCCTTCTGCGCTGTCCCTCCACCCTAACAAGCATGATGTCCCTCGCCAAGGACCTGTTTCTCCTTGCAACATGTCCAAACTATGTCAGATGAAGCCTCAGAATCCTTGCCTCGAAGGAGCAGCCCGATTTGACCCTTTCCAGGATGAATCTGTTTGTTTTCCTAGCAGTCCAGGGTACATAAAATACTCTTCTCCAGCACCACAGCTCAAAGGCGTCAATTCTCCTTCTATCCTCCCTAGTCATTGTCCAACTCTCTGGTGCATAACAAGTGATTGCAAAGATGATGGCCTGTATCAGAGACACCTTAGTCTCCAGAGAGACACCATTGCTCTTCAGTACTTTGGAAAGGACCCAAATGGTACACTTTCCCATGACAATGCATGTTTTCATTTCCTGGCTGCTTGTTACCAAGAGTATTGCCTGTGGAGCCAAGGGAACTAAAACTTTGAACAAGAACAAATTCAAACCTAGAGTTGCTATAATCAAGGATGCTTGGGGCAGAATATTAAATGATCCAGGAAGTATTAAAAGAAGATGGAAGGAATATACTGAGTCATTGTATAGAAAGGAATTGGCAGATACAGAAGA
>NW_006400156.1:496611-501335 GCF_000299155.1 Elephantulus edwardii
AAACAAACAGATTCATCTTGGAGAGGACTAAACCAAGCTTCTCCTTGGAGGCAAGGATTCTGGGGCTTTATCTGACATACTTTGGACATGTTGCCAGGAGGGACGGGTCCTTGGAGAGGGACATTATGCTTTGGATGGTGGAGGGACAGCGCAGGAGGGGAAGGCCCTCTATGAGTTTGATTGATTCGGTGACTGGGGCAATCGGGATGGGTGTGTCAGAGGCAGTGCGTTTGGCGCAGGATCGAGCAGGGTTTAGGGCTTTTGTGCATAGGGTCACTATGTGTCTCAAACGACTCGACGGCACATAACAACAAACAACAACAATCTCTTTGCCATCCATCGTGATGCTGCCAACTGGTCGAGTGGTGAGAATCTTTGTCTTTTTGACATTGAGGCTCAATCCATATTGAAGGCTGAAATCCATGGGATAATATAAATATATGGTGCTATTTAGAAGTACTCAACAAAAAGTACATTTATGCTAAAAATATGGTACATAAAATTTGATAATAACATCAGAAATAAGCAAAATAATGTGTATATTGTAACATATAGGAATACATATGCACACATAGATGCAAATGAGTACATATGTATGTACATAAAGATGTAGTTTTATAGTTAAATATGTGTGTACAAAAAACTCATATATGATACTGTTTCAGATGCTTCTCAGGCACGCAACTAAATACCTTCCATAGACATCTTTAACATCACCAAGGATGGATTGGTTTTAAGGAACATTCTGGTGACATAAAACAAAATGTAATCAGCTTTCTAAGCCAAAAATGGTAGCTCAAGTCCATCAGTTATTCCTCATACATTCTTCTTTCTGAGAGATTTATAGTTTTAGATCCCAATGGAAGGTCACTGTGAGTTAGAACTGACTCCATAATAGTGGTTTCCATGCTAAGAAACACTATGTAGTAAGAATGGACATCTACTTCTGAAATAATGGATTCTTAAAACCATATATATAGCTGAGGAGGATTGTGGGGTGTAGTTCTAGAGGATGAAGCCTTCAGGCTAAAAGATACTGAAAATATAACTAGGGAAGAGTTGTTGCCTCAAAAATACAGCTATCTCAATGATGTGACTGGAGTAAAGCTTTCAGCCAAGAGAAAACCTTTATTTGCTAATGTGGTAGGACTTGAATGAAAGAGAAATACTTAGAACCATTCCATAATAATATGAATGTGGAAGATATGAAGTGTGCATATAAGAAAATTAGAAATAAAAAAAATGAACACCTGTAGATCAATTTCTTAGGCATTAGTAAATTAGTACTTGAAATGAACAAGTATTTACCATTTTAATCATACAAGTATATGGTTTATCAATTCATCAATTTCATTGCTAAAGTAAAGTGTCCAGAGGGTTTTCAGAAGCAATTAATCTCATGGGAGGAGATTGTCCTTCCTTCTCTCAAGGATTAGTTAGTAGATTCGAACTGTGTTGACTTCAGAATTGCAGCACAGCTTCTTACCATTTGAGCCTAATGAAATGTTTTGAGATTGCCATTCTTCTCAATATTAGCCATAGTTTGTTGTGATCCATACAGTCAAATGCCTTTGCTTAATCAATGAAAATTCTTCTTGTACTTCCAATTTGTATCCATCTGACATCAGAAATTATATTTCTGGTGTTACACATGCTTTAGTAACTAACTCTAACTTCTGGCAGTTCTCTGCAGATGTACTATTCCAGTTATTTTTAAAGTACTGTCAGCAATATTTGCCTGCATGTAATATTAGTGAAATTTTGTTATATAATTTCCACATTCTGTTTGATCACTTTTCTTGGGATTGGAAGCAAATATGAATTTCTTTCAGAAAGTAAATGAGCTAAGCAACTTTCCTCCAAATTCACTCACAGATAAGCATGTCCAAGGCTGCACTGTTACTTCAAACTTGTCAATTGCTATCTCTTTGACTTCTGGGGTGTTATTTTTTCCAATGTCTTCTTTCATTACCATTGGCTATTTTTCTTATGGTACTTGCTGAAATTTTTGAGTATAGGTCAATTATTTTTGGTATAGTAACTCTGTACATTTCTTCCATCATATTTTGAAGTTTCCTGGATTGTTCAAGAGTTTACTCATAATACAACTCCAGGCTTACATTTGGTTTTCAGTTCCTTTAACTTGAGAAATGTCAAGTGACTTCTTCCTGTTTTCTATATCTTTGCATGTTCTGTTATAATATGCTGCTTTGCCTTCTCAAACTACCCTTTGAAATCTCTTTACAGGTCTTTTAGTCCTGCATCTTTTACCTTTGTTTCAGCTTCTAGATTCAGTAGTGCAATTTTCATCGTTTCTTCTGACATTCACTTTTCTTTCTTCTCTCTCTTTGTAATGGCCTTTTGCTTTCTTCATGGATTATACTCTTTGTGGCCTGTGATGATTGATGTTCAATGCTTTAGACTTGTTCTTTTTAATGGAAGTGGGATAGATTGAAGGTTGTATTTTGGTTCTTAATATCTATATTCCACCTAAATATCGAGGACATCTTAAGAATAGATTAGATGGATTGAATAGTACTGACGAAGGAGAAGATAAATAGTGGGATTGCAAAAAGGACATGATAAATGAAGAAAACAAAACATTAAAATGATGGAAGAAAGAAAGAAAGAAAAAATGAAAATGGATGACAGTGTAGACTAAAACTTGATCTTGAATTTAAAAAAAACTGAAAGTGAAATGTTGTTCAGGTTATGTGCCTTTAAGTTGGCAACAATTTCTATCAATTAACTGAACAACATATGTGAATTATGCCTTATTCTCTGCCATCAACACCATCTTTGACACATTTGAGCTTATTGCTACACTCACTGTGAAAATCCATCTTGTCAGTAGTCTTCCTCTCTTGTGCTGACCATTCTTGATGTCCTTTTCCAAAGAAAGACTTTATCTCACATGTTTTTGTCTGGTTGTGTCATTGTTGTTGTTATGTGCCATCAAGTCGCTTGTGACTCATAGTGACCCTATGTACAACAGCCCTAAACCCTGCTCTATCCTGTGCCAGTTGCACTGCCCCTGACACACCCATCCCGATTACCCCAGTCACTGAATCAATCCACCTCATAGAGGGCCTAATCATCCTGCGCTGTCCCTCCACCCTCCCAAGAATGATGTCCCTCTCCAAGGACCTGTCCCTCCATACAACATGTCCAAAATATGTCAGGCGAAGCCCCAGAATCCTTGCCTCCAAGAAGCAGCCTGGTTTAACTCTCTCCTGGATGAATCTGTTTGTTTTCTTGGCAGTCCATGGTACATTCAATACTCTTCTCCAGTACCACAGCTCAAAGGCATCAATTCTCCTTCTATCCTTCCTAGTCATTGTCCAACTCTTTGATGCGTAAGCATGTGTTTGCAAAGACCATGGCCTTTATCAGATGTACCTTAGTCTCCAGAGTGGCACCATTACTATTCAGTACTTTGGAGAGGTCCCTAACAGCAGACTTTCCCATTGCAATACTTTTTTTTTATTTCCTGGATACTTGTGCTAAGAGTGTTGACTGTGAAGCCAAGCAGACTAAAGTTGTTAACAAAGTTGTCTCATTAGGGTGGCCAAATGTCGTGACCTATTCAGAAGGGAATGACACTACCAATGCAAAGCATGAGCATCTGTGGTGGTTCAAAACCATCAGAAGCTGGTCAATTTCTTTCTGTACAATTTACAGCTTTGGTATCAGCTATGAGTCAATTTCAAATTCATGGAAAAGGTTATCATATTTGGCAAAGTACAGTGAGTGAAAGAAAGGATGATCTTCAAGGAGATGGGTTGGCACAGAGAACAAAGCAATGTGTTTAAGCACAGAAACTATTGTGAGTAAGGTACAAGATTAGCAGTGTTTCAGATATTGCACACAGTATCACTATTAGCTGGACCAATCTGAACAACACCTAACCACGCTGACTCTGACCTTCATTGCCATTGAGTCATAACTCACTAATAGCTGACCCTCAAGCAGTTTTCAGAGACTATAAACCATGTGAGAAGATGTTTTCCATTTTTTCCCTTAAAGCAGCTTTTGAATTTGAACCACCTGTCTTTGAGTTGGAAATGCAACTCCTTATTTGCTAGACCTCCAGAACTTGCTACACCTTCCAGCATTAATGACAATAGAATGGGACAAAGACAAGGAGCAGGGTTTATTTATTTGTTTATTTATTTATTTTAAAGTCAGATTTGTTCTTTGAGTTCACAATGTAACCTTTTACGGAAGCAAAAAACACCTTGACATGTGAAGTAAAAGATATAATCCAAGAGAAGTATGAACAATCTCCTCCTGTTTGAATAACTTCCTCTGAAAACCCACAGAGAATCAGTTCTGGGTCAGTTCCAACTCAAAGGTACACCATAACAATCACCATGGTTAATGTAGTCTATAAGGAATTGTGATACTAGCCCAAAGGCTGAACATCTTCAGCTATTCAAATACACCAGTTGCTATGATAAAGCAAAGTAAGTTATTTTTTCTTGTCCTAATTATATTTTAAGAAACTCAGTGGAGAATAAGTTTTGAGTTGGTTCTGATACAGAGGCAATGGGTGAGTAATTAAATTTTACTAAACTATGTGTATGACAACAAAAAGATGAGAAGGTAAGTTGTTGTTGTTGTCATGTGCCTTCGAGTCGCCTGCGACTCATAGCGACCCTATGTACAACAGCCCTAAACTCCGCTCTGTCCTGTGCTAATCGCACTGTCTCTGACACTCCCAT
>NW_006400156.1:502315-513691 GCF_000299155.1 Elephantulus edwardii
CTAACATCAGCTACAATATCTCTAGTACCACGACCCCTTCTGAAACCAGCCTGGACTTCTGGTAGTTCTCTGTTGATGTGCTGTTCCAGTCGTTTTTGCATAATCTTCAGTAAAATCTTGCTTGCATGTGAAATCAGTGAGATTGTTCTGTAATTTCCACGTTCTGTTGGGTCACCTTTCTTTAGAATAGGAACAGATATCGATCTCTTCTAGGCAGTTGGCCAAGTGGTCGTTCTCCAGATTTCTTGGCAGAACTTGGTGAGCCTGTCCAGGGCAGCATCTGTTAACTGAAATATGTCAATTTGGAACACAAGGAGGAAAAATCTAATCAGAATATGATAGAAGAGGATAGTGACACATTGGAAAACAATTAGCTTATGTCAACTTGTGTGGAAATTTCCAAAATTAATCTAAATTGCTTTCAAACATCTGGCCTAGTAGGTAAGGAATTGTCCTGTTTTGCTAACCAGAGGCAGGAGTTTGAATACACCAGCTGTGGGTTGCTGTTGTTATTTTTTGTTTTTAAAGTCAGGCCATTCTCCATCTGACTTACAGTTTCTGAAAATATACTGGAGTTTAACTGTGAGTTGGTTCTGACTTGATGGCAATATTTCAGGTGAATTGTTCTCTCAGTTTTTCATGATAATAATTTTAAATGATTAGGAAGAAAGTTTTACTATGTTTTAGATTGATCTGTTGTTGTTGTTGTTGTTATGTGCTGTCGAGTCACTTGTGTACAACAGACCTACACTCCACTCTGTCCTGTACCAATCGCACCATCTCGAATACACCCATCCCAATTGCCCCAGTCACTGAATCAATCCACCTCATAGAGGACCTTCTTCTCCTGCGCTGTCCCTCCACGCTACCAAGCATGGTGTCCCTCTCCAAGGACTGGTCTCTCCTTACAACATGTCCACAGTATGTTAGACGGAGCCTCAAAATTCTGCCTCTAAAGAGCTGCCCGGTTTGACCCTTTCCAGGATGAATCTAGTTTTATAAAATTCATTGTGTAAACGTGCACCAAAATATGAAAAAAATATTATTTTAATGCCTATTAAATCCTAGATACTGTGAGAAAATGTCTTCACTGTCAACTGAAGAAATTAGGGGCTTGAGATAAAGATATTTAAGGCAATAATAACCCATAAAAAATACAGTTTATGTTGAAGGTAAAAAAAAACCCCTACTGGCTTAGAAAGTGTAATAATTCATATAATTTTGTGCTCATGTGAAACCTATGCTTGGACCAGGAAGCAGTTACTAGAACAGAGCAAGAAAACACAACATGGTTCAAAATTAGGAAAGGATTGGCTTAAGAATGTGTCCTCTCTCCTCTTTTCAATCTGTATGCAGAACGTATCAGCAGGAGGCTGGACCTTATGAGGAGTGCGGCATCAAGATAGGAGGAAGCCTCATCAATAACTTATATTATGCAGATGATACAAACATTATGCACATTATCAACACTGACAAGGATCTGAAGCTTTTGCTTCAGAAGATCAGAAAGTGTAGTCTTAAGTATAGACTGAAGCTCAACATCAATAAGACAAGTTTTTCACCACTGGGCTAATATTGGCAACACATTAGATGAAGAGTTTGAGGTTTTAACAATTTCAGCTTGCTTGGCTCCACAATCAACACTCTTAGCACCAGAAGTTATTAAATAAAAATACCAATTACATTGAGAAAAGTCTACTGCCAGAGTCTTACCAAATTTACTAAAAGTCAACGATGTCAGTCTAGAACCTAATGTGTGCCTAATTCAGGCCATGATCTTCACAACTACTTGCTACGTTTCAAACAGCTGGAAAGTGATAAAGGATGGCAGAAAAATAGTTCATGCCTTTGAGTTGTGGTCCATGGGAAGTATATTGAATATATCATCAAGTGCCAAGAGAACAATCAGTTCTGTGTGGAGGAGATTAAACCAAGCTGCTCCTTAGAGGCAAGAGTTTTGAAGCTCCAACTCATATACTTTGGGCATGCGGTCAAAAGAGACCAGACCTTGGATCATCATGCTTAGAAGGGTGGAGGGACAGCACAAGAGAGGAAGACTCCATATGAAATAATTGACACAGTAACCCAAGCAATGGGGGTAGGTATGCTGGAGACAGTGGGACTGGCTTAAGATAGGGCAGGGTTTATAGCTATTTTATGTAGGGTTACTATAAGTTGAAGGCAATTTTATGGCACGTAACAACAATAATACATTTATTATTATGCATTTTTACATATGTAATTATTATACATACTTATGTATCCAAGAAGAGAGCTCTGTGGCCTAGCGGCAAGAAGCGGAGTTGAAATCCCCAAAGTATATGGTTCAAATCCAACAGCTGCTTGAGAGAAGAATGGGCAATCTCTTCCCATGTGATTAACTGCTTCTGAAAACCCTTTAGAAGGTCAGCTATGGGTCGGTTCCAACTAGATGATACACAACAACAAGAACAACAACAATGTATCCAGGAAGTCAAAAGACAATTGGAAAGTCTGCTGTAAAGGACCTCTCCAAAGTACCAAAGAATAATGATGTCAAGTTGAAGACTAAGATTCTCTTGATACAAACATGATCTTTTCAATTACTTGATATACAGCTAAAGGTTGAATAGTGACTTAGGATAACTGAAGAATTGATGCTTTTGAGTTGTAGTATTCAAGATGAGTGCAGAATACCTCATGGATTGTCAAAAGGACTAACAAGTGTGTCTTGGAAAAAGCATAGTTGAAGCTAGAGTTCTCCTTGGAGACAAAGATGTTGAAGTTTTATGGAACACACTTTAAAATACAGTAGTCAGGAGGGAAAAAAATAAGTTATGTTGTTATTGCAATGTGTTGTCAAATCACCTGCAATTTATAACAGCCCTATGCACAACATCTCTGGACTGTGCCCTATCCTGAGTCAGTCTCACTGATTTTGACACATCTTATTGCATTTCCTCAGTTACCGTTTTAACCTATCTCATCCAGATCTCCTGCGCTGTCTGTCCCTTTACCTTTCCAAGCATGATGTCCTTCTCCAAGAACTGTTCTCTCCTGGTCACATGCCCGAAGTACGTGAGATGGAAATTCAAAACCCTGGCATTCAAGGAAAAACTTGGTTTCACACTCTCCAAGACAGACATTTTTGTTCTCCTGACTGTCCATAGTATGTTCAGTACTGTCCTCCAGCACAACAACTCAAAGGCATCAATTCTTCTTCTATCATCCTTAGTCATCGTCCAATTTACTGATGTGTACTATATAATTCCAAACACTATTGCCCGGATCAGGAACACCTTAGTCTCTAGAATGACATCATTGGTCCTCAGCCCTCTGGAGAGATTCCTGACTGCAAACTTCCCTAATTCAATTAATCTTTTGAATTCTTGACTGCTCGTGCTGAGAGTGTTAATTTTGGAACTGAGCAAACTGAAATTGTTAATAATGTCAATCTCTTCTCCATTTATCACGGTACTATCAACTGGCACAGTGAATCTTTGTCTTCTTGATGTTAAACTTCAATCCATTTTGAAGACTACAGTCCTTGACTGTAGTAAGTGCTTGAGGTCCTCCTCAGTTTCCGTGAGCAAGGTTGTGTCATCTGCATAATGCAGGTTGTTAATGAGGCTT
This sequence comes from Elephantulus edwardii, assembly GCF_000299155.1. Taxonomy (NCBI): domain Eukaryota; kingdom Metazoa; phylum Chordata; class Mammalia; order Macroscelidea; family Macroscelididae; genus Elephantulus; species Elephantulus edwardii. Next base: position 505,928 of record NW_006400156.1, read on the forward strand.
CCTCCAGGTCTGATGCCACACTACTCCTCATAAATTCCAGCCTCTTGAACGATCTGTTCTGCATATAGATGGAGACAAGACACCTTCTCCGATGCGCTCCTTTCCTAATTTTGAGCCACGCAGTATTTCTTTGCTCTGTTTTGACTTCTGGTCCAAGTGTAGATTTTGCATGGGCACAATCAAGTGTTCTGGCATTCCCATTCCTCAAGGTTAGCCACAAATTATTGTGATCTGCACAATTAAATGCCTTGAATAGACAATGAAGCACGGATAGACATTCCTCTGGTACTCTTTACTTTCTACCAATATCCATGTGACATTGGTGGTAATGTCTCTAGTGTCATGAACATTTCAAATTCAGCATGTATTTCTGGTAGTTCTCAGTTAATGTATTCTTCCTGAAGTTTTTGGGTAATTTTCAGTAGGATTTTGTTGTGTGTGATATTAGTCCTGCATATGTTGCTGTTGTTCTTGTTGTTATGTGCCGTCGAGTCATTTGCGACTCATAGCGACCGTATGTAAAACAACCCTAAACCGTGCTCTATCCCGTGCCAATCTCATTGCCTCTGACACACCCATCCTGATTACCCCAGTCACTGAATCAATCCACCTCTTAGAGGGTCTTCCCCTCCTGTGCTGTCCCTCTACTCTACCCAGCATGATGTCCTTCTCTAAAGACCTGTCTCTCCTTACAACATGTCCAAAGTATGTCAGGCGAAGGCCCAGAATCCTTGCCTCCAAGGAGCAGCCTGGTTTAACCCTCTCTACGATGAATATGTTTGTTTTCTTGGAAGTCCATGGTACATTCAATACTCTTCTCCAGCACCACAACTCAAAGGCGTCAATTCTTCTGCTATCATCCCTAGTCATTGTCCAACTCTCTGATGCATAACAAGTGATTGCAAAAACCATGGCCTGTATCAGGCGCACCTTAATCTCCCTAACAGCAGACTTTCTCATTGCAATACGTTTTTTTATTTCCTGGCTACTGGTGCCAAGAGTGTTGACCGTGGAGCCGAGCAAACTGAAGCTGTGAACAATCTCATTCTCTTCACCATCCATCCTGATGGTACCGATTGGTCCGGTTGTGAGAATTTTTGTCTTCTTGACATTGAGCCTCAGTCCATATTGAAGGCTGCAGTCCTTGACCCTCCACAGTAAGTGTATGAGGTCCTTCTCAGTTTCAGCGAGCAAAGTTGTGTCATCCGCATAAAGCAGATTGTTGAGAGATCGTCCACCAATCCTAGCGCCACGTTTCTCCTCATAGAGCCCAGCCTCTCGGATAATCTGCTCTGCATATAGGTTGAAAAGGTATGGAGATAGCACACATCCCTGGTGTACACCCTTCCCAATTTTGAACCATGCAGTGTTGCCCTGATCTGTTCTGATGACTGCCTCTTGGTCCAAGTATAGGTTTCATATTAGCACGATTAAATGTTCTGGGATTCCCATTCTTCTCAGAGTCAGCCACTGTTTGTTATGATCCACACAGTCAAATGCCTTTGCAAAATCAATGAAACACAGATAGACATTCTTCTGGTATTCTCTGTTTTCAGCTAAGACCCTTTTGACATCAGCAACAATATCCCTAGTACTACGACCCCTTCTAAACCCAGCCTGGACTTCTGGCAGTTCTCTGCTGATGTACTGATCCAGTAGTTTTTGGATAATCTTCAGTAGAATCTTGCTTGCATGTGAAATCAATGCTATTGTTCTGTAGTTTCCACACTCAGTTGGGTTGCCCTTCTTTGGGATGGGAACAAATACAGACCTCTTCCAATCAGTTGGCCAAGTGTTTGTTCTCCAGATTTCTTGGCACAACTTGGTGAGCACATCCACGGCAGCATCTGTTAGCTGAAATATGTCAATTGGTATACCATCTATTCCAGGGGCCTTATTTTTTGCTATTTCCTTCAAAGCAGCTTGAACTTCTGCCTTCATCACCACAAGCTCTGGCTCAAATGCTATTTCATTAAATTCTTCTGAATCTGCCAATTCCTTTCGGTAGAATGACTCAGTATATTCCTTCCATCTTCTTTTGATACCTCCTGAATCATTTAACATTCTGCCTAAAGCATCCTGGATTGTTGCAACTCGAGGTTTGAATTTGCTCTTCAGTTCCTTGAGCTTAAGAAATGCTGAACTAGTTCGGCCCTTTTGATTTTCCGACTCTAGCTTCTTGCACATTTCATTGTAGTATTTTGCTTTGTCATTCTGTGCTGCCTTTTGGAATCTTCTGTTCAGCTCTTTAGTTTCTTGGATTCTTCCTTATAGAAAAAAAAGTATGGAGATAAAACAAGTTTAGTGTACACTCTTTCATATTTTGAACCATGTAGTGTTTCCATGCTCTGTTCTGAAAACTGTCTCCTGCAATTGTTTGATAATTTCTACATTCTGTCGGGTCACCTTTTTTTTGGAATGGGAATCAATATGGATCTCTTCCAGGTGACCAGGTAGTTTCCCTCCAGATTGTTTGTCATAACCTGGTAAGCACATCCCAGGGCAGTAAATGTTTATTGAAATATCTCACTTGGTACACCGTTAGTTCCTAGGCCCTGTGGGTTTTTTTTTGTGGGGGAAGGGAGAGAGAAGAATATCTTCTGTGGAAAGATGGAAGGTCACCGAAGAAGAGAAATAACCTCAGCAAGATTGATTTACACAGAGACTGTAATGGTGGCCTGGAGTATGTCAGCAGTGATAAAGACAGCACAGGACAAGACAGGATTTAGGTCCATGGTTCAAAGTGTTACTATGAGTAATCAATTTGATGGTACTTCACATCAACAAAAATATTACAAACAATATTATTTATTACATAATAATTATTATTAAAGTTAAAAAATATTTCTACTGTTTTTCTTTTTTCATATTTTCAGAAATAAACTTCAGAGAATAGTTGTTTTTTGATTCACCTAAAAGTAAACAACTCTGTCAATTGTTATTTTAATGAAACTTTACAGAAAGGATGGGTTTATATCCTTTCATTGATGTACTTTTTCCTCCTTCTCCCTCCCTTTATCCTTACCCAATTCACTCTATAATACACTTCTAGTTCCAGACTGTTAATAGACATACATATAATGCCTAAGCAAATATTCCTTTCAGACAATCTTTTCCTTTATCTGCCTACTTTTTCCTCTTCTCTTCTCTGCCACTCGACAATCTTAGGAAGTCATTCTTTAGAAGAAATTAAAGAAAATGTGTGCTGAACAGCCTTAGTCATAATGTAGTTAAAAGTTTCTTCGTCAAGATGTTCCTTGTCAAGATTTTCCTTTGCTTATCCCTTTCTTATTTGCACTGATCACAATATACTTAAGATTTTTCTTCAATTTACAACTACTTAATAAATTTGTGTCATGCATATGTTGTAAATGACATATTCATTAAAAACATCTTGAAAACATACTCCAAATTATTTTATATTAGTATAGTATAAAATTGAGAGAAGAATTTTTAAAGGGAATAATTTTGTTTATGTTTCATGATAATATATGATAAGAATTATTAAAATTTTAAATCTTTAGCAGACAACAGGAAGTATTGTTATAAGCGTATTTCACAAAACATTCGCATGACACAATCATCTTTAATTTACGCCATCAATTTCCTATGAATTATATTTTTACAAATGGCTTTTATATCATAGGCACATTGGATTCTCTCTATATAAACCAAATCATTTAAGCCCCAGGCCAACAAGTGATCATTCCAAACCATAATTTCATACATAAACAGGTTTGCCACAATCCAGAAGTTAATCACACTCAAATGAATTCATTAGCTAACCAACATATGTGTGATAAAATTCCAATCTGTCAGGAACATAACACTGTCTGGAATTGGATTTTGTTGTTGTTAGAACCATACGATAATCTCTCTTGCCCCTTCTCAAAAAACAAAAACCAAAACCCCAAACATTTGGAACGCTACTTGTTATGGATTTCATCTTATAATATTGATTTTTTTTATTTCTGTCTAAAGATTTACTTACTATCCTTTCAAATAATCACAATTAAAAATGCTTGAATAAAAAAATATACTGTAAAGTTTTTGTTAGTATTGAATAAATCATTCAGACTTACAGTGACTCCTTCTAGGACAGAAAGAACAAATTTTTCTTGGAAGAAGGGCAACTTCTTTGGAAGCAAGTATGGTGAGTTTTCCTGTCACATATTTTGAGCATGCTATTAGTAGGAGTCAGTCTCTGGTAAAAGGATATTATACTTTGAAAAGTATAGAATCAGAAAGAGGGGAAAGTCAACAAAATGAAGTGACAAAAATGACTATAACAATGCACTGGAACATGGTAGAGTTGTTGGTTTTTTGTGAGAATAGCGCAAGATCGGGCAATGTTCAGATTGATTGTTTGTAGGATTGCTGAGTGATAGTCAACTCAGTTGAACCTAACAACAGTAACAAAGATTTCCCCATGGTCTCTGGTGGTTTTGCTTAATATTTTGCATTACCTCAGTTTGATAGTCAAGTGTTACGGAGTTACACCGATGACCCTGAGGCACATAGTTCAAATCCACTTACTGCTCTGTGAGAGAAAGATGGACATTCTCCTTCTTTGCTATTTTCGGCCTTTGAACACTTAAAAAGAGATCGACCAGAATAGCACACAACAACAAAAACAGACTTAACTGTCATATAAATCAGCTCTAATGATTTGTGTGGGTTGTTTTCGTATATACTCAGCAACAAGTGGATGAAATGATGTAACAGAAAAATAAAGATCAAACTATACAGGCTGTTATTTTTCTGTTTTCTTTTTTATGGACATCTGAGAAAAACAATCACAGAGAAATTATTAAGCAGTGCTGCTATTTTTAAATTTAATGTAATTAATGGTGAGTTGTCTAAATATCCCACTGGCAGGGTTGTTTAAATTTTTTCCCCCTGGGATATGAGAGTAAAATAAATACTTTTTTTTTCACACTTTTGAACTCAGTTTAATTTCAGACCACACAACCATGAACTCTTCAATCCTAAGAAGTAATGATCACAGAGGGAGCTCATCCTTTCATCAGAGAGCTGAAGAATTATTTTGCTTTGTGCAATTCTACTGGATAAATTGTGACAGATTCTCAATTTCCATTTATTTTCTAATCAAAAGGAGTAATTTCCTTGGCACTGGTACTGGTTTGAGTATTTCAGGAGGAAGAAACGGTATCAGCAGGGGAAAAGTATATGCTACTTGAAATATCAATTATCTCCATATTTTGTTGAAAAATTAAAATTAAATTTATTTGTCTACTAGCAGAATCAATGTAATTTACATAAAAATGAAGTGGCTAAGGATTTAAATTTTTGAGATTCTGAAACTTTTTACTTGTTACTAGCAATATTCATATGCAAGGCTGTCCAGCTTATATTATGCACTTGGTATCAAGTAAAAAGTGAAGAGAGCACAATTAGCTAGAGGAAACAACAACAAAAGTAAAGAGCAAGTTTTATCCAAAACAATGTATTTTAAATTCAAAATGTTAGTTAGATAGTTCATATTTATGATTTATCTGTACCGCAATGGTGTTTTTTTTTTTCATGTAATGAGCCTTCACACCTGGAGATTAGTGTTTGCAATCACTCTGATTCATATGTATTCTCACTCAATAGTCTATTTTCTATTTAAATGATTGTCATTAGGTGCCCTCAAGTTCTATGTGACTCATAGTGACATTATGTATGTTGTAGTTATGTGCCTTTGAGTAGCTTGTGACTCCTAGTGACCCTATGTACAATAGTCCTGAAACCTTCTCTATCCTGTACCTGAAACTGGCTCTATCTCTGACACACCTACCGTCATTACTCCAGTCACTGTATCAATCCATCTCATTGATAATCTTCCTCTCCTCTGTCCTTCCACCCTTCTAAGCATGACATCCCTCTCCAAGAACTGGTCCTTTCTTGCGACATGCCCAAAGTACATCAGACGAAGCTTCAGAATCCTTCCCTCCAAGGAGCAGGCCAGCTTCATCCTCTCTAAGAAGAACCTGTTTGTTCACTTAGCAGTCTATGGTATATTAAAAACTCTTCTCCAGTATTACACCTCAGAGACATCAATTCTCCTCCTGTCATTCCTAGTCATTGTCCAGCTCTCTGACGCATAGTAAGCAATTGCAAAGACTATGACCTGGATCAGGTGCACCTTAGTCTCCAGACTGATCTCATGGCTCTTCAGTAATCTGGAGAGGTCCCTGACAGCCGACTTTCCCAATGCAATTCATCTCCTGACTTCCTGGCTGCTGGTACCAAAAGTGTTGATTGTGGAGCCAAGCAAACTTAAAGGCGTTAACAATCTCAATCTCTTCACCATCTGTCATTACGTTGCCAATCAGTCCAGGGATGAGAATCTTTGTTTTCTTGATGTTGAACTTCAATCCATATTGAAGGCTGTAGTCCTTGACCTTCTGCAGCAAGTGTGTCAGGTCCTCCTCAGTTTCAGCAAGCAGGGTTGTGTCATCTACATAACATAGGTTGTGGGTGAATCTTCTCCAATCCTGATGCCACATTCCTCCGCATGCAGCCCAGCCTCCCACATTATTTGTTCTACATATAGATTGAAAAGCTATGGAGGCAGGAAAAAAATCCCTGGTGTGCATCCTTACTGATCTTAGACAATATGTATAGCAGAGTTGAATTCTGCATAAATCTGCTCTGTTCTCACAATCTGTGCTATGCTTAACCCCCTTGATCCAGTTATTGATTGTGTCAATCATCTCATTGAGAATCTTCTTCCTTTTTCCTGGCCTTCTATTTATCCAAGAATGATGTCCTTATGTAGTGATTAGTCCTTCCTAATAGTATGGCTAAATATATGAGACAAATTCTTGCCGTTCTTGTTTCTAAATTACACTCACATTGTACTCTGTCCTACACAAATTTTTTCTTCTTTTGGCAGTCTATGGCATAGTCAATATTCTTCACCAATAACTCTGTTCAAAGGCATGAATCTTTCAGTCTTCTTTGTTGTTTTTTTCATGATTTATATTTTATTGTTTGTTTTAAGGGTCAGTACAGAGACATTATGAACAACCTGTACACAATTCTTAATGCACGTACCAAAAATCTATAAAGCCATGTACTTATAATTCTTTTCTAAATTCCAGTGACCTTCCAGCTTTAAATTTTGAGGAAAGTTTTCATAAAGAAGAAAATAAGTATTAATATCTTCAATTGTTGATAAACTGTCACATCATTAAGTTGCACTAATTTACAATTTACCATCACACACACTACACATTCACATTTTCAACCATTCACAGTACATAACAAAGTTATTAGCAAAACTGGACTATCAAGACCAAAGATGTTACAGAATCCATATAGTTCTGACAGGGAGAAAGCCATGAAAAGGGAGTGGTTATGTTTAAGAAAAATTTTACTAAACAATGTTCTAATTCATGTATCTAAAAAACATTTAAAATAGACTTAATTTAAAATGTTCAAGTCATAAATGCATGACTATGACTCCAAATTGTCATTAAGTGTACTATGTATTATGGAATATAAAAACTGTCCCTTTCCCCATGGAATGTTACACTGACATCCAAAGCCCCCTCTCAAGTTGTACCAAAAAATAAACAACCAGCAAATTATCTCACCTCTTTAAAAAAAGCATTTACACTTAAAAATGGGATGAAGTGGGATTTCCTTCTTCTTCTTTTTATCACCCTTCTTCTTAAAAATGTTTCTAGAGCTACTAAAAAACTTGCATTTACAAAATGGTTGATAAAAATATTCCTCTGGATTGTACAAGAAAGG
>NW_006400156.1:513791-515435 GCF_000299155.1 Elephantulus edwardii
CAGGTAAATCTTGTTTAGTTTCTTGGTTAGCCACTTCAGCCTGTTTTCCCTTTGCTCCCCTTTTCCCTTTTGTTTGCACTTTTTTGTCAGAAGATCCTCCTTTCCGCTGCCTTTTGGGGCTTTGTTTCCACTTTTGCAGGCGGAGCTGACAGCCTCAGCCTCGCTGATCTCCTCTTGGGGTCCTCCTTCACAGCACCCTCAGCCCTTCCTCTTGGGCATATTGGCTGCAGGGAGGGCTCATGCAGGGTGCCTGTTGGCGGCGGCGCGCACAGAGCCTTCGCGAAGCTAGGTTGCTCTGGCACTGCCTCTCTGCCCGCCGCAGTGCTGCTGGGACTCGCGGCGGGGTCTCAGTCTTCTTTATTAATTGACCACCTTTGCATTCTTATGAAGAAAACGAAATCGCTGGTTTTGGTATGGCACACCTTAGTCTTTAAAGTGGCATGTTTGCTCTTTAGCAATTGAAAGAGATCCTTGAAAGAGATTTCTCCATGGCAATGATTTGTTTGATTCCTTGACTGATGCTTCCAAATATATTGATTGTAGAGTCAGTAAAATTAATTCCTTTAATATTTTCTGAATCTTTATAACGACATTACTCATCGGCCCAGTTGTGGAAAGTTTTGTTTCTCTTATTTTCAGATGTATTTCAGTTTCGTCAATAGCAACTTCTTGACATGTTAATTTTTTGCAATCAAGTGAAAGTTTTTAATAAATCTTCCTCAGTACAGATACCATGTTCTTGGATTATTTTGCTCAGTGTACAGACAGAATGGGATTGTCAAAGAATACATTCCTGAATCACACATTTCCTGATTTCAAACCATGCAATATACCATTATTCTTTTCTGAAAAATGCTGGTTTGACCCAATGATCACAAGCAAGTTTTCAGGAATTCTTATTCTTCACAGTAAAATACATATAAAATTTGTTATCATCCACACATTCAAGTATTTTTCTACCTTCAATAAAATATAAGTAAACATCTTTCCAAGATTTTCTACTTTTAGCCAAGGTCTATTTGACATCAGGAATGATGTTCCTTATTCCACAGGCTTTTTGAGTGCAGTTTGCATTTTAGGTAGTTTCCTATTGAAGTATTGCTATAGGCATGTCTGAATCATTTTTAGCAAGATTTTACTTATCTATGGGCTGATCCCTCTTTGCAACATGTCCAAAGTATGTCAGATCAAACTTCAGAATCCTTGCCTCCAAGGAACAGCCTGGTCTCACCCTCTCTAGGATGAACTTGTTTGTTCTGCAAAGGAGGTTGAGTTTTCAAGTACGGAAATACAAAGGAAGAGGAACAGATGTAAGCAGACACTGGTGATTGGGACATGGGATGTGAGAACTATGAATGTAGGAAAATTAGATATTGTTAAGGAAGAAATGGAACGTATAAATATTGACATACTAGGCATTGGTGAGATGAGATGGAATGGCATGGGGCGTTTTCAGTCGGATGACCATATGATATATTACTGTGGAGATGAAAAAGTGAGGAAAAATGGAGTTGCTTTCATAGTTAAAAAGGTCATTGCTAGATCCATCTTGAAGTACAATATTGTCAGTGACAGGATAATATCTATACGCATACAAGGAAGTCCAGTGAATACCACTATCATTCAAATATATGCACCAACAAC
>NW_006400156.1:517800-526281 GCF_000299155.1 Elephantulus edwardii
CACAGGACAGAGCGGAGTTTAGGGCTCTTGTACATAGGGTCTCTAGGAGTCTCAGGCGACTCGACGGCACATTACAACAATAACAACATGGCATCAAGGATAATTTTCTACAATCTCTGCATACTGTTAGATCACTGTATTTGTTTTTTTAAATGTATACAAATATGGACTTCTTCCACTCAATTTCACTATATCTATCATTCTTAAAAAAATATAGAAGAGTATCAAATATTGATCACTCAATACGGTGAGTAATAACTCACCAATATATGATCTCTTGGTGATGATATTTTACATATTGCCAGTACTCACTCATGCCATGGACTCACAGCCCTCTTTTAATCAATAAATCAGAGTAACTATCTTCCAAGTGAGCATGTCCAGACTGTATCCGCTTATTGAAAAAGCACAGTTAGTAAAGTGTTAGCTTCTCAAGCCACATATTTTTATGAGAATTTCAGAGCAACTTAAACTTCTTTCTTCAGTACCATGGCTCCTTATTCTTTTGTCACTTCTTTTTTTTTAAATTTATTTTTATTATTATTATTGGTCTCAAGTAGTTTACTTAACAACAAAGTGAGGATTATGTAGTTAAGATGAAGTGGGGATTAATTATCAAAAGCATCACTGTACTTTACCTTTTCTTGAACTAGCTACCCCAAATCTCCTACCCCCTGGCAGCCCCCCCCCCATTTCTTCCTTCCTTAGTGATTGAGGAACTTAAAACAAAAAGCACTAGTACAAATACCAGGGCTATTTCCAAATTTCCCCTTTTCCTCTTCCACCCATTCCTAGAAAGAGCAGGCACTTCACTTCATTGAAATGCATGGGAGAGCTCATAGGAGAGACCTGGAAAGAGGGGAAGCCATCTTCCTCAGGGAAAGGGACCAGGGAGAATGGGGCAGTAAAGTGAGGGCCTCTATAGCCTGGGGTACCAAAATAGACCCCTGGTGCCAAAGGAGAGGGCACCGGTCCTCCTGGGAAAGGAGTGTCAGCAGGCTCAAAAAGTAGTCACCATCAGATCATTCCCTTGTGATGTTTGTTACAGAACCACAGGAGTACTACATCCTTCTCAAGGCAGAGTTGCTGGGAGATGTGGTTAATATGCCACAGGGTGAGTTTGGGACAGGGGTGTAACAGGCTCCCCAGGCTCCCTCTCCTTCTGGTCTCAATGATTATCTGCTTTGTCTTTCTTTCTGGCCTGCTCCAAGAGGGTCTCCATTTTGCATACCTCCTGGAGGTTTTCACTGTTGTCTGCCTCTTCTACCCACTTCTGTAGCAGGGGCTGCAGTTTACACATGTTTTTGAACCTAAGTTGCAGAGCCTCTAAGTGACAGATGGTTGTGTGGCTAAACACCTTCCTAAAGAGAACTCCCAGAGTGAGCCATACATCAGCTTGAATATACCCCAGGGTGATCCTCTTTTGCTTTAAGAGCATAGCAATTGCTCCAGGTCTTTCTGCTGAGTTTTTATGTCCTTTATTCCATCTCATCCAGCTTCTCCTTGTCCACTTTCACAGAACAGGGAACAACGCCAGGCTCGGGGGAGGCCCCCTTGAAGCAGCTCTCCACCCCAAACCCTGCCCCCTCCGAAAGAGGCCTCTCAGAGCCACCTTAGGGCAGCGTCCCCAAGCCAACCTGAGGTCCATAGTATGCCATTCCTCCATAGAAATCGTGCGGGAGGGGGCACGCAGGAATGCCCCAGAACTCAGCACCTGGTCCAATTCCAGGCCCCCTGAGGCTCAGGTTCAGCACAGGCACAGGCACTCCTGGCCCTTCATCTCCACCTCCTGGTGGGGGTGAGAAGGCTAAGTCTGCATTCAGGGATCCTGCCATGGAGAAGGAAGAGACCCCACTGTGGGGGTTGGGAAGGTTGAGGGGTGTTCAGGACAGAAGGACTCTGGGAGGAACTGCTCCAGACCTCTCTCCCTCTCCTACCTCACCCACCATCTCTATTTCTTAAAAAGGTTGTTGATCCACCAATTATTTTAGGTATAGTAACTGTGAATTCTTTTTAACTTAAAAAGAAAAGAAAATATTTTCTATGTAATGTTTTGTCCATATAATCCTTTTGTTTTATGACTTGACATCTGACTCTTAGGTAAGCACTACTTTAAATTCTATATTCCATGGGTTACAAAATGTCTTATTCTGAACTACAATCCAAATGGTTGAAATTTCAAATCTACTAGTGGACACATGGCTAGGAGAGACAGGTCCTTGGAGAAGGACATACTGCTTAGATGGGTAGAGGGAGAGCACCGGAGTGGAAGACCCTGGAAGAAATGGATTGATACAGTATCTGGAACAATGGTAGCTGGTGTGTCAAAATTGGTGAGCCTGGCTCAGGACAGGGAAGGGTTAAGAGCTGCTGTACATAGGGTCACTATAATTCACAGGCGACTCAATGGCACATAACAGCAAGCTATATTGTTTGTTTTTATTTAAGCCTCTTGTTTAGAGTCAACAAGACCTCAGGGAGGGCCTTTGTATTTAAAGGTTATTATTATATTTTAGAGAAACATTTTTCTAAATGGTACAGCATTCTTGATACTGAACTTTGTGCAACTAGGGTGTCAAATGGCATAATGGTTACCCATGGTGGACAGTGTTTGGTGGAGATCCCAGTTTAAAAGAGGTTTGGAAACAGGAGTGGCTTCCACTTCCTAAACCACATGGAAACTATAAACCTCTGGAAACTATATGAACTTGAGAAATGATGATAATTACGGAAAGGCTTTGGATCTTTAGTTCACATGGTCACTATGAGTTGTGCTTGACTCAATGGCAATCAACAACAACAACTGGTACTGCAATTTGTCTTTTGATTTCATGACTGCTGGTGCTAAGAGTGTTGATTGTGGAGCCGAAGCAGCTATAATTTTTAAGAACCTCAGTCTCTTCTCCATTCATTATAGTGCTGGCAATTGATCCAGTGGTAAGAATCTTTGCCTTCTTGATGTTGAGCTTCAACCCATATGGAAGATTACAGTCCTTGGCCTTCTGCAGCAAGCACTTCAGCAGCAATGTGAGTCTAGAGATTAAGGTGCACCTGATCCTGGCCACGGTCATCACAATGACTTGCTGTTCATCAGAGAGCTGGACAATAACTAAGGATGACAGAAGAAGAATTGATGTCTTTGTGTTGTGGTGCTGGAGCAGAGTCTTGAAAATAATAGGAACCACCAAGAAAAACATAGGTATGTCGTGGAGAGGGTAAAACCAAGTTTTTCCTTAGAGGCAAGGATTGTGAACTCCAGTTCACATACTTTGGCCACATGGCCAGGAGAGATACATCCTTGGAGAATGACATCTTGATTGTAAGGGTGGAGGGACAGCACAGAAGATAAACACACTGAATGAGATGGATTGATACAGTAACTGGGACAAAGAAAGTGAGACTGTCTCAGGATAGGGCAGGTTTCAGAGCTGTTGAACATAGGGTGGCTGTGAGTTGCAAGTTGATGACACATGACAATAACAACAGTGGTACTGTGAAATCAGAGTCTATTGATGTATTTCCAGAGATTATAACCAATGAGAATGCTATTCAATGCTTTTGTATTCTGGAACATGTTATACCACCATTGGTGTGAATTAGAAATTGGTTTGTTTTTGATTTGCTGTTGTTATGTGCTGTCAAGTTAGAACCAACTCATAGCTAACCCTCATGCAGATTTTCAGAGACAGTAAATCACAAAAGAGGTTGCTCATCTTTTTCCTGAGGAGAAGTTGGTGGATTTGAAGTGCATGCTTTGGGCTTGGCAGCACAACTTTTCATCACTAAGCCCTCAAAGCTCCTGTGCTACTGGATTTTTGGTTTGGCATCCATGAATTAGAAAAAAGGGTAACCTAAAAACAGCTGAGCAATTGTCATTTCTTCTACATTGAAAAACAGTCCTCTGACTGGGTTTCATTTTGACTTACTCCTTTGGACTAGAGCCTTTATCCACTGAACATCTTCTTCTTGATATCTCTGCTAAAGTCCCACAAACTATTATTGGTAGAACTGACATTTAGCTATAGATATTTTTCACTTAATGTTTTTAACACATTCTAGGATATAAGATCTTGTCGGATTTAGCTATTATATGATCAGCATGCATATATGTTCCTATGGATTTGATACACATATATCAAAGTAGCACTTCTACATATTGTTTTCTCTGTTAGCTCAAGGCTTAAAAAGTTAAATTGCAACTTACTGCCTCTGAGTATAGGCACTCTCTAAGCAATTTGGTTGACTTAGAAAACTCAGGTGACAAAATAGAGAACCAATAAATCACCATCTTTCAACCAGCACCATAGAGAGGTTGAACAGGACAAGTACTAGTAGCAGACCAGTGAATCATTGCAGTATTGGTCTAGGATCTACAAATCACACTAAAATGTAAAGGTTGCTATTGAGTCAAGTTGATCAGGAATACTGAACTGTTGCTGTCATTTCACCACAAACTGGATGCTATCCTTACTCTCCTGCACTTACCTAAGCAAATCCCTCTTCAGCTATTCCATGAGCCTACATTATTGGGTTTAGAAGAGGCCATGGAACCAGGGACATTAGATGGATCTTAGCTGAAAGTAGAGAGTACCAGAGGAATGTGTACCTGCGCTTCACTGACGATGCAAAGGCATTTGACTGTGTGGATCACAACTAACTCTGAAAAGAATGAGAATCCAAAAGCATTTGATTGTGCTTATGCAAAATCTATACTTGGACCAGGAAGCAGCAGTCAGAACAGAGCAAAGAAAGACTTCATGAAAATCAGAAAAGGTGTTAACCAGAGATGCATCTTATTTCTATATCTTTTCAATCTATATGTGAAAAAGATCATCTGGGTGGCTGGGCTCTATTAAGGAGGAATGTGGCATCAGGACTGGAGGAAGACTCATCAACAATCTACATTATGAATATGATACAACCCTCTCCGAGGAGTACTAGAGGCATTTGTTGCAGAAGGTCAAGGACTGCAGCCTTCAGTATAGATTGAAGCTCAGCATCAACATCATGGAAACAAAGATTTTCACCACTGGGCCAACTGAGATTGTTAACAGCTTCAGCTTGCTTGGCTCCACAATCAACAATTTTAGTACCAGCATCCAGGAAATGAAAAGATGAATTGCATTGGGAAAAATCTGCTGTCAGGAACCTCTCCAGAGTACTAAAGTGCAATGATGACAGTTTAAAGACTAAGGTGTGCCTGATTAAGGCCATAGTCTTTACAATTACTTGTTATGCATCAGAGAGCTGGATAATGATTAAGGACGGTACAAGAAGCATCAGTGCCTTTGAGTTATGGTGCTGAAGAGGAGTGTTGAATATATTTGGACTGCTAAAAGAACAAACAGGTCTATTCTGGAGAGGGTGAAATCAAGCTGTTCCTTTGAAGCAAAAATTTTGGTGCTCTGTCTGACCTATTTTGGTCATGTTGCAACAAGGTCCAGTGCTTGGGAGAGGAACATTATACTTGGAAGAGTAGAGGGATAGCACAAGAGAAGAAGATCCTGGATGGTATGCATCGACTCAATAACTGGGGTAATGAGAATAAATGTGTTAGAGATTATTAAATTGGCTCAGAACAGAACAGGTTTCAGAGCTGTTGTACATAGGGTCATTATGTACAACAATTAAGTCGACTCAACGGCACAAAATAAGAACAACTAACAACTCTAACATTCTCAGTCACATATGTGCACACAAAAGGTTGTGCTTTTAACTATTATAGTATTTAGATACTTAAGTAACTATTAATATTTCTTCATACTTCATTTATTTCTTCTGGCTTTTTAAGGGACCCACTCTGAATAAGCACCTTTTTTTCCATGATTTGCTGTTTATCTAATATATGACATTTTCACATTAATTATACTATAAACTTATATGTGTATTTTCCTCAGTGATTTATAAATAATTTTATGGTAGAGATTATCTCAGAATGTGGCACAGAGATAGTTAACCTATTAACTGGCAATTAACATATAATTAAAGGAAATGACATTCAAATAAAAATCTGTTAAATGTAACTCATGCACCACCAGTACAAAAATGCCATCCTGTTCTCATATATTATAGAGTGCAATAATACACAATAAATAAATGACCTATGAAAGGGCAGTTACAACCACCTATAAGTCCTAGTTGAGAGTAGTTTGAAGAACTGACCTAAGTGCTTCAGTGACCTATGGAGCAGAGTTGGAGGCATTTAGCTCTCTCCTCTGTTTCACTGTCCGCTCTTTACATCTTTATCTTTCATGCTTCATTTCAATTTCTTTGTATTCTATATGTTATTGAAATATAGGATTACGCTATCACTTAAATTTGGCCACAATACATGGTGACTTCAATATATAAGAACCTTAATCTAAAAACAACTTAAAATACGTTCTGGCCCAGGTGTATATTCTGCTTTTTGCTATGACATTTAAAAGAAAGATAAGAAAATTGAGTGTCTTTTTCTCTTTTTTCAAAGTTACTGCTCAGTTGACATTTCTAAATAGCACAGGATTATAACAATATTAGATATAACTTGACTAATCATCTTACATTTAACCTTAGCTCATGAGCATATTTGTAATCACAGATGATCATATTCCATTATTTTATCAGAGTTTTAAAATACCATTCAATAACCATATCTCCACAAGCAATTAACTGTTCTTTACCTTTGTTTACATATGCTATGTAGGCAAAAAGATGAATTCTGTGTGAAGTGACTAAAAGGAATCTAAATATATAGGTCATGGTATGCTTTGTTTACAGTATTTAAATTTAGTCCCTGAGTGCTTTAGGCAAAAGTTTAAAAGTTACATAAGAATGCTACATACTTACAATGATTTAAACTTTGGATATGTTTGTCATTGAATAAAAGTATTGTCCACATAATTAGTGTTGTTTTGTTATGCAACAACTCATAGATGACCCTCTACAAAGTTTTCAGAGTTAGTAAATTGCATAGTAGGAGATTTCTTTCTCTAGAGGAGCAGCAAAGCAGCTGGTGGATCAGAACACATACCTTTGATTTGGTAATGGAAATTCAATTGCCTCTAAGATCTAGGTGTAAAATTTATGTAGAATTCTACAGAGCTAAAGCTCTAGCCAAACCAGACAAACCAGCTGTTCTTCAGCTTTTAGGTCTTGACACCCCAAGTAGCTGCTTCTCTCTACAGTGTGTGAGTAAACAGATGTAACAAGTACTTTTGTTTTTCTTTTTTATTTTTGTATCTTTCTGTTGGTTTTACCATATGCCAAAGAATAAATTCTTGGGAAAATTCTAAAACTATGAAAAGACATAAACATAAATAATTATCACATACGCATGTATGTGAAAGTTGAATAATGTATATGGAAGACTGAAAAGAATTGATGCCTTTGCATTGTTGGTTGGTGAAAAGTATTGAAAAGGATTTAATTTTATTTGTATCTACAGTGAACATCTACTTGTTGTTGTTGTTGTTGTTATGTGCCATGGAGTAGCTTGCGACTCATAGCGACCCTATGTACAAGAGCCCTAAACGCCATTCTATCCTGCGCCAACCTCGCTGTTCCAAACACATTCATTCCCACCACTCCATTCACAGAATCGATCCATCTCATCGAGGGTCTTCCACCATAGGCATATTGTTGTTGTTGTTGTTGTTATGTGCCATGGAGTAGCTTGCGACTCATAGCGACCCTATGTACAAGAGCCCTAAACGCCATTCTATCCTGCGCCAACCTCGCTGTTCCAAACACATTCATTCCCACCACTCCATTCACAGAATCGATCCATCTCATCGAGGGTCTTCCTCTCCTGCACCGTCCATCCACTCTCCCAAACATGATGTCCCTCTCCAAGGACCTGTGCCTCCATGCAACATGCCCAAAATATGTCAGACAAAGAAAGCTTCAGAATCCTTGACTACAGGGAACATTCTGGCTTCACCCTCTCTAGGACAAACCTGTTTGTTCTGCTAACAGTCCATGGTATATTTAACACTTTCTCCAGCACCACAACTCAAAGGCATCAGTTCTCTTTCTATCCTCCCTATTTACTGTCCAACTCTCTGATGCATAGCACATAATTGCAAAGACTATAGCTTGGATCAGGCGCACCTTAGTCTCCAGCCTGATGTTGTTGCACTTCAGTACCCTTAAGAGGTCCCTCACAGCCTACTTTCCCAATGAAATTCATCTCCTGATTTCCTGGCTACTGTTAAAAAGAGTGTTGACTGTGGAACAAAGTAAACAAAAACTGTTAACTGTCTCAATCTCTTCACCATCCATACGGATGCTGCCAATTGGCCCAGTGGTGAGAATATTAGTTTTCTTGATATTGAGCTTCAATCCATATTGAAGACTGCAGTCCTTGACCTTCTTCAGCAAGTCCTTCAGATCCTCCTCAGTTTCAGCGAGCAGGGTTGTGTCATCTACATAACACAGGTTGTTGATGACTTTTCCACCAATCCTGATGCCACATTCCTCCTCATACAGCCCAGCGTCACG
>NW_006400156.1:526381-549760 GCF_000299155.1 Elephantulus edwardii
AGAATCTTGCTTGCATGTGATATCAATGATATTGTTCGATAATTTCCACACTCTTTTGGGTCACCTTTTTTTGGAATGGGAACAAATATCGATCTCTTCCAGTCAGTTAGTCAGCTGGCTGTCCTCCAGATTTCCTGGCACAACTTGGTGAGCACATCCAGGGAAGGATCTGTTTGCTAAAATAAATCAATGGCTATGCTGTCAACTCTTGGAGTCTTGTTTTTTGCCAATTCCTTCAGAGCAACTTAATCTTCCTCCTTCATCACCATAGTTTCTTACTCGTATGTTACTTCACGAAATTCCTTTGTGTCAGCCAATTCCTTCTGATACAGTGAGTCTGTGTACTCCTTCCATCTTCTTTTGATACTTCCTGGATTTTTTAGCATTCTACCCAAACGATCTTTAAGTATTGTCACCTGTGGCTTGAATTTGTTTTTCAACTCCTTCAGTTTAAGAAACGCTGAGCGAGTCCAGCAATTTTGATTTTCTGACTCCAGCTCTCCGCACATTTCATTATGGTATCTTGCTTTGTTGTCCTGAGCTGCCTTTTGACATTTTCTATTCAGCTCTTTGATTTCTTGATTTCTTCCTTTAGCTTTGGCTTCTTGGTGCTCTAATGCAATACTCGGAGTCTCATCTGACATCCATTTTGGTCTTTTCTTCTTCTTTAGCCTTTGTAATGATCTTTTGCATTCTTCATGGACGATTTTCTTGATATCCTCCCAGAACTCATTTGATCTATGCTCCTTGCTGCTCAAGGCCTCAAACCTGTTCCTGAGATGGTTTTGAAATTCAAGTGGGACAGACTTAAGGTCAAATCTTGGTTTCTGTGGACTTGACTTAATTTCCTCAACTTCAGCTTGAATTTGCATATGAGTAGTTGGTGGTCTGTCCCACAATCAGCACCCGGCCTGGTTTTCACTGCTGATATTGAGCTTCTCCAGCGAATCTTTCCACAAATGTAATTGATTTGATTCTTATGCATACCATCAGGTGAAATCCATGTGTATAGCCTGTGTTTGTTTCTTATAAAAGGTATTTGCAATGAATAAAGCATTGAATGTGCAGAACTCTATCATTATATCTCCACCCTCATTTCTCTCACTGAGCCCGTTTTCCATCTACTGACCCTTCTTTCCGGTTCCCAACTTTTGCATTCCAGTAGCCCATTATTATCTGTGCATCTTGATTGCTTGTTCGATCAATTTCTGACTGCAAAAGTTGGTAAAAATCTTCTATTTCCTCTTCTTTGGCTCTCGTTGTTGGTGCATATATTTGAATGATATTATGCATCAGAGAGTTGGACAATGACTAGGGAGGATAGAAGGAGAGTGGATGCTTTTGAGCTGTGATGCTGGAGAAGGGTACTGAATGTACCATGGACTGCCAGGAAAACAAACAGATTCATCTTGGAGAGGATTAAACCAAGCTACTCCTTGGAGGCAAGGATTCTCGGGCTTCGTCTGACATACTTTGGACATGTTGCCAGGAGGGACGGGTCCTTGGAGAGGGACATCATGCTTGGGAGGGTGGAGGGACAGCGCAGGAGGGGAAGACCCTCTATGAGATGGATTGATTCGATGACTGGGGTAATCGGAATGGGTGTGTCAGAGGCGGTGCGGTTGGCACAGGATTGAGCAGGGTTTAGGGCTGTTGTGCATAGGGTCGCTATGAGTTGGAAACGACTCGACGGCACATAACAATAACAACAACAATTGGTATTCACTGGACTTCCTTGTATGAGTATGGATATTATCTTGTCACTCACCACATCGTATTTCAGGGTGGATCTAGAAATGACTTTTTTAATCATGAAACCAACCCCATTTTTTCTCACCTTTTCACCCCCAGCATAGTAAATCATATAATCATCTGAACACCTATAGTAGCAAGTGTTAAAAAATTAAGACACATCACATTGAGTGTAAGTGCTAAAGAGTGAATGATATGAGTTTAAAGATTAAGATGTGCCTGATTTTAGTTATAACATTCAGTTGGTTCCTATGTATATAAAAGTTAGACAATGAAAAAGGAACATCAAAGAAAAACAAGTATCTTTAAACTGCGGTGTTAGCAAAGGGTTCTGATTATCCTGTGGACTTACAAGTCTGTCTTTGAGGAAGTTAACCAGGGTGCTCCTTAGAGGAAAAGATAGTGAAACTTCATCTTACACTTTTTTAAGCTAAAATGTCGTATTTAGGAATGTAGACAGTCAGCATAATAGAGGAAAGCTTTCAATAGGTGGTTTGACATGTTGCTGTTGCTATGTGCCATCGAGTCACCTGCGACTCATAGTAACCTTATGTACAACAGCCCTAAACCCTGCTCTATCTTGTGCCAATCTTACTGTGTCTGATATACGTACCCCATTACCCCAGTCAATTAATCAAGCCATCTCTTTGAACATCTTCTTCTCTTATGCTGTCCCTCCACCCACCCAAGCATGACGTTGTTCTCTAAGGCCTGGTCTCACCTTGCAACGTGTCCAAAATGATTTGAAATAGTGACTGTTATAATGGACTTCAGCGTGACAGAGATCATGATGATGGTGCTAGATAAAACAATCTTTAGATCTGTTATTCATAGTTTCTATTTGAGTCAGAATTGACACCAGAGTACCTAACAACAAAAATAAATAATTACAAAGGTTCAAACAATAAATGATAATAGCACATCAATTAGTCATTGTGTATAGAGATTCTTAGGTTGTAAATATAATGGGAAAAGATTTCCTGTCTCTGTGGAGTAGGTGATGAATTCAAACTGTCAGAAGGATGTCGCTTTTGGGTTAACAATGGAATTCCCTATAGATAATGCCACTAGAGCTTACTGAATTGATTATATACATGTCTTGTTATTGTTAGGTGCTATTGAGTCAAGTTTATCCAGAAACAACTGGAACAGTACTTCAGCAGAGAACTGTCAGATGTGCAGGCTAGGTTTAGATAGACCATGACACTAGAGACTTCATAGCCAAAGTTAGACATATCTTGGCTGAAAACAGTATCAGAGGGATGCCTTTCTGTGTTTCATTGATTATGGCAAGATATTTGACAGTAAGGATCACAACAAATTGTGGCTAGCCTTGAGTTGAACGGCAATACCAGAACACTTAACTGTGCTCATGCAAAATCTATTCTTGGACCAGGAAGCAATAGTCAGAACACAGGGAAACACTGCATGGTTCAGGATCAGAAAAGGTGTGGATCAAAGATGCATCCAAACTCCATACTTTTTCAATCATCTTACATAGTAGAAATTATTCCTCGGAAAGGGACATCATGCTTTGAAATGTGAAGGGTCAGCAAAGGAGAAGAGGACCATCAATAAGATGGATTGATAAAATATCTGTGGAAATGGACTAAAAAATGTCAAGGATGATAAGGATGTTGCAGGATAAGACAAAGTTCAACCTGTTTACATAGGACATCCATGAACAGTACTTGACTCCATAGCACTTAAGAACAAGTGACCCAGGGAATAGCAGATCTGAACCTTAAAATATATTATACCACCATCATCATTTTTTTCTGTGCTCAAGTCTCTTGTAATTACTGTGCCAATCCATCTTGTTGATGCTCTTCCTCTCTTTTGCTGACTAATTTTCAAAGCATATTGTCCAAGTCAACATCCTTTCCCCTAGTTGCACCCTGTTTGCACTTTCTCAAACACAATTTGTTATTTGGCAACCCACGGTATGTTTAATACTTTCTGCTAACACCACAATTCAAAAGCATCAATTCTTCATCCACCTTCTTTATTCATTGTCCAACTTTAACATACATATGGCTGTGTTGTTGTTACGTGCTATCAGGTCAACTACAACTTATAGCAACACTGTGAACAATGAATCAGAATATTACCTATCGTATGCAGTCCTCGTTATCTTTAATATACTTCAGGCCATTGTTCTAGTGAATGTGTCAGTTCATCTTGTTGCAGGTCTTCCTCTCTTTCGCTGCACTTCTACCTTGTCAATTAGATTGACATCTGTTTCCAAGGACTGACCCCTCCTAACAATGTGCCCAAAGTATGTGAGATAAATGTTATCACCCAAGCTTCTAAAGAGAACCGTGGTTGAACTTTCTCCAAGACAATGTTGTGGGTGGGTTTTTTGTTTGTTTGTTTATTTTTCCTACAGATATTCAGTACCCTTCTCAACACTCTTGACACCAGCAGTCAGGAAATCAAAAGACAAATTGCACTGGGGAAATCTGCTGTCATGAACCTCTCCAGAGTGCTGAAGAGCAATGATTTTAGTCTAATTACTAATGTGCACCTATGCCGGGTCATGGCCTTCTGAATTCCTTGTTATGCTTCAGAGAGTTGGACAATGAGTAAGGATGACAGAAAAAGAATGGATGCCTTTGAATTGTAGTGCTGGAGAAAAGTCTTGAACATACCATGGACTGCCAAGAAAACAAATAGGTCTGTCTTGGAGATTGTGAAACCCAGTTTCTCTATAGAGACTAGGATTTTGAAGCTCTGCCTCACATACTTTGGGCATGTGGCCAGGAGAGATAGGTCTTTGGAGAAGGACCTCATGCTCAGAACGGTGGATGGACTGCACAGGAGAGGGAGTCACCAGATGAGATGGATTAATTCAGTAATTGGGGCTATTGGGGTTAGTGTGTCAGAATTAGTGAGACTGGCCCAAGACAGGGAAGGGTTCAGAGCTGTTGTACACTGTTGTACATAGGGTTGCTATACATCACAGGCAACTCAATTACACATAACAACAATAACATACTATAACAGGTTTGAAAGCAGGAGTGGCATCCACTTCCTAAATAACATGCTTCCAGAAACTCTATGAACTTTGATAAATGCCCATAGTTATAAGAGGGGTCTATTGTTCATAGTGCTGCTATGATTCGTGCTCATCTCGAAGGCAATCAACAACAACAACAACAACAACAACAAACAACTTCCTCAACACCACAATTCAAAGTCATCAATTCTTCTTTGGTTACCCTTACTCATTGTTCAACTCTTGGATGCATAGGAGGCAACTAAAAATGCCATGATGTGGATCAAGCGCATTTTAGTCTTTAAACTTACAATCTTGTCCTTGTTCTTTGGACACTTGATAGCAGATTTTCTCAAAGCAACACAACTTTTTAATTATTTACTGCTTCTACCAAGGAGGCTCACTGTAGACCTAATTAGAACAATTGTATCTTGGTTCCCTACGAGCGCTATTAAGTATTTTGAGATTCCTGTTCTTCTCAATGTTAGTCAAAGTTTATTATGATCCAGATGATCAAATGAATTTGTATAGTCAATAAAATATAGACAAATATCCTTCTGATAGTCTCTACTTTCAGTCAAGACTCATCTGACATCAACAATAATATCCCTTACACCATGGTCTCATCTTTATTTTTTTTCATCTTTATTTTTTAATAAAATATTATTTTAATTGTGATTTTAATGAACATTTATAGTGAAGTTAGATTTTTATTCATTCATTGTTGCACATTTTACTCCCTCTCCTTTCCTTCCCCGTTACAGTTAACTTATTTTTTTAATATTCCTTCATCTTTGCATAAAAACCTACCCACACTTCCACTGCCCCCCATCCTCCTTGAAATTATGTACCTATTATTCTGGGCTGTTATGGTACGTGTAATTCCTTTTAAACTCTTCTTTCTTTCATCTGTTCCATTGCAATGTGTGTTGTCTAGTCACTTTTATGCTATTCTCCTCCCAACCCATCATGTCAGACCTGCTTTATAACAGTGGTGCTATGCAGTATTTTTCCTTTTGTGACTGAGATATTTTACTCAGCATGATGTCTTCCAGGATCCCCCATTTTGTATAATGTTTTAGAAGTTCATTGTTTTTCAGCATTGAATAATATTCTATTGTATGCATATTCCATGGATTTTCTATCCATTCATTTGTAGATGGACACTTGGGTTGCTTCCATCACTTTGCTATTGTGAATAATGCAGCAATAAATATTAGTGTGCACTTATTTATTTGGACGGTGGGTCTGGTTTCTTTAGAGTATGCTCCCAGTAGTGACATTACTTGGTCAAATGGACACTACATGGTTCAAAACCAAGAAGGGGGTCCATCAGGGATGTATTCTGTCTCCATACCTTTTCAATCTGTATGCAAATCAGATCATCCGAGACACTGGGCTGTATGAAGAGGAATGTGGCATCAGGATTGGTGGAAGAGTCATCAACACCCTGCGTGTTATGCAGATGACACAAGCCTTCTTGCTGAAACTGAGGAGGACCTGAAGGACTTGCTGCAGAAGGTCAAGGACTGCAACCTCCTATATTGATTGAAGCTCAACATCAAGAAAACAAAGATTTTCATCACTGGGCCAATTGGCAGCATCAGTATGCATGGTGAAAAGATTGAGATAGTTAAGTTTTAGTTTACTTGGCTCCAAAATCAACACTCTTGGTAACAGCAGCCAGGAAATCAAGAGACGAATTGCATTGGGAAAGTCAACTGTGAGGGACCTCTCAAGAGTACTGAAGAACAACAACGTCAGGCTGGAGACTACGGTGCACCTGATCCGTGCTATAGTCTTCGCAATTACGTGCTATGCATCAGAAAGTTAGACAGTGAATAGGGTTGATAGAAAGAGAATTGATGCCTTTGAGCTGTGGTGCTGGAGAAGAGTGTTGAATATACCATGGACTGCTAGGAGAACAAACAGGTTTGTCGTGGAGAAGGTGAAGCCGGAATGCTCCTTGGAGTCAAGGATTCTGAAGCTTCGTCTGACATATTTTGGGCGTGTTGCAAAGAGGGACTGGTTCTTGGAGAGGGACATCATGTTTGGCAGAGTGGAGGGACGGCGCAGGAGAGGAAGATCTTCAATGAGATGGATCGATTCTGTGACTGGAGTGGTGGGAATAGGTGTGTTTGGGATGGCTAGGTTGGCACAGGATAGAACAGCATTTAGAGATCTTGTACATAGGGTCACTATGAGTCGCAAACTACTCATGGCACATAACAACAACAACAACAACATTGCCAACTTTTTAAGAAAGCACCAAACTTCCTTCCATAGTGGTTGCACCATTTTAAACTCCCACCAGCAGTGAATAATGGTTCTAATGGCATCTTCTAAGTGAGCTCTGATGGTCTAGTGGCAAGAAACTGTACTTCAAAACTGAAGGCACATAATTTGTGTTCACCAGCTGCTCTGGGGGAGAAATATGGACAATCTCTGCCCATGTGATTATCTACCTCTGAAAACCCATTGGAGTGTCAGCTATGGGTCAGTTCCAACTGTATGATACACAACAACATGGACTTTTATAAATCCAGCTTGAATTCCTGAGACTTCCCTGCTGATGGACTGTTTCAGCCAATTTAAAAATAATATTCAGTAAGATTTTACTTGTTTATAATTTTAATAATGTTGTTGTTAAGTGCCGTCGAGTTGCAGGTGACTCATAGCGACCCTGTGAAGGAGAGTCTTCGACGCTTGGTTGCCTTTCATCCTCACTCCAGATTCATAGGGTTTCCGGAGGCAAGCTATTATGGAAGTGGATGTCACACCTCCTTCCACGCTTGTTTTAATCGGGAGCTCCACCCCACTCTGTCTGCACTGGGTAACCAGGCATTAACACATTTGACACATCAGTGTCACAGTGTTCAGCCTCACAGCAACCTCAAGTGACCACTGCACAGCAACTTGTACACCAGGGCTATACCACCTAGAGGATTTTCTGAAAAACAAACAAACAAACAAACAAAAAAACAAACCAACAACGAAAGACAGGCCCGAGGGCCGCGGATTAAAAGTCACCCACCTTTGGCTTGGTAGCATCGCTTTCTGTCCACTGGACCAGTAATCTCTCTATGTTGATGTTATTGTTGTTAAGTGCCGTCGAGTTCCAGGTGACTCATAGCAACCATGCTGCTGGGATGAGCCTTCACTGTTCACTTACTTCCACATTCTATTAGATCCCCTTCTTTGGGAATGGGAACAACAATGGATCTCTTCCAGACACTTGATTGATATTTTCCTATTTTTTTGGCATAGACTACTGAGAATGTCCAGAGTTACATCTGTTTGTTGAAAGGTGTCAGTTGATATTTTATCAATTCCTGGGGCATTAATTTATGCTGGTGTAAAAAATGCATAGGGAACAATTCAAAATACTACAGTATATGGTTTTTGCTTCCTAGTCTTTAAAGTGACTTCTCTGTTCTTTATTAATTTGGAGAGATCATTGACAGCAGATCTGCTGAATGAAATCTGTCTGCTGTTTTCTTAATTTCTTGGCTGTTGCTACCATAGATGTTGATTGTGATTCTAGTATGAAATCGTTTTAAATGTCAACTTCTTTCTTCATGTATCATTTTGTTGGTGATTGGCCAAGTTGTGAGGATTTTTATTTCTTGAAGATGAGGTGCAAACATACTGAAGACTGTACTGTACCCTTTGATCTTCAACAGTAATTGCATCAAATTTACTTTGTCCAAGAGGTTTGTGTTGCATTTGAAATGCAAGATGTTTATGAGTCTTCCTCCTATTCTTATTCCACCTTGTTTTTAATATAGTTTTCCTTTTTGGAATTTTTTGCTCAGTGTAGATCTTGAATTCTTCACTCACTCATTCCTTGCCTTCAAGTTGGATTACACTCATAGCGGCCTTCCATTAGGTTTCCAAGGCTAAAAAATCACTCAAGATGAGGTTGTCCATCTTTATCCTGAGATTTTGGTGGATTTGAACTTCCAAAGAGCAGTAATCTTTGGCTTAGCATTTTACTTCCCTACAGAAAAGGTCATTAGAGCTCCTTCAGACATCAAAAGAGAACTAGGGAAAGGGATTCAGAAGGCCTCTCCCCCACTGCCTGGTGGTCTTTTTATTTTGAAACTTGCCCACCCATTCTCATCATCATCATATTCTTCAACAGTAAAGGTTCAAGAGGAATGGAAGAGGGAAAGAAGAGCAAGGTTAGGTCTTTATCTTATATAAATTCAGCTGCTGCAATTGTGTTCCTGATGTAGAATGTGAAAAGGTTAATACTTCAATGATCTTAGTCTGAGTTGAGAGCTTTACGCTTTAAAGATCATATGCTTTAAACATCAGGGCACCAGAAAATGTCTTCATGGACTGGCAGGAAATTTAATGATGGTTTCAAAGCTTCTTACATTTAGATCCAAATTTAACAAAGTATAATTGGTATAACGAGAAAAAGAGAAAAGATTAAATATTTACAAAGAGTATAAGTTAAGCAAGATTCTACTGAAGATTATCTAAAAACGACTGGAACAGCACATCAGCAGAGAACTGGCAGAAGTCCAGGCTGGGTTTAGAAGGGGTCGTGGTACTAGTGATAGTGTAGCTAGTATTAGATGAATCTTAGCTGAAAGAAGAGAATACTAGAGGAATGTATATCTCTGTTTCATTGACTAGGCTAAAGCATTAGACTGTGTGGATCATAACAAACTCTGGCAGACTCTGAAAAGAATGGGAATACCAGAACACTTGATCATGCTAATGAGAAACCTATACATGAACCAAGAGGCAGTCGTCAGAACAGAGCAACGAAACACTGCATGGTTCAAAATTAGGAAGGGCATATGTCAGGGATGTGTCCTATCTCCATTCCTTTTCAACCTGTATGCAGAACAGATTTTCCTGGAGGCTGGACTCTATGAGTAGAAGATTGGTGGAAGATCTATCAACAATCTGCGTTATGCAGATGACACAACCCTGCTTGCTGAAACTGAGGAGGATGAAGCGCTTGCTGCAGAGGACTGCAGGACTGCAGCCCCTAATATGGATTGAGACATAATGTCAAGAAGACAAAGATTCTCACCACTCGGCCAATTGGCAGCATCAGAATGGATGGTGAAGAGATTGAGATTGTTCACAGCTTTATTTTGCTTGGCTCCACAATCAACACTCTTGGCACCAGTAGCCAGGAAATTAAAAGATGTATTGCCATGGGAAGGTCTGCTGTTAGGGCCCTCTCCAGAGTACTGAAGAGAAATGGTGTCTCTCTGGAAAGTAAGGTGCATCTGATACAGGCCATGGTCTTTGCATTCACTTGCTATGCATCAGAGAGTTGGACAATGACTAAGGCGGATAGAAGGAGAATTGATGCCTTTGAGCTGTGGTCCTGGAAGAGTATTGAGGGTACTGTGGACTGCTAGGAAAACAAACAGATTCATCCTGGAAAGGGTTAAACTGGGGGGCTCCTTGGAGGCAAGGATTCTGAGGCTATGTCTAACATACTTTGGACATGTAGTGAGGAGAGACAGGTCCTTGGAGAAGGACATCATTCTTGGTAGGGTGGAGGGACGGCGCAGAAGAGGAAGGCCCTCTATGAGGTGGATTGATTCAGTGACTGGGGTATTCGGGATGGGTGTATCAGAGATGGTGCGATTGGCACAGGACAGAGCAGAGCTTAGGGCTGTTGTACATAGGGTCACTATGAGTCGCAAGCGACTCGACTTCACACAACAACAACAACATAAGTTAAATTGTTATTACAATTTTTTCCCCTTTTTCCCAACCATCTATAGTACTATATTACAATGGGACTGATGTTGCTATATGCCTTTGTGTCACTTGAAACTCATAGCAACAATAGCTCTGAAGCCTGCCCTATCCTGAGCCAGTCTTACTGACTTTGACATACCCCAAATCCTATTGCCCTATTTATTGCATCAATCCATCTCATCTGGGATCTTCCTTTGTTGCACTGTCTTTCCACACTTCAAAGCATGTTGTCCCTCTCCAAGAACTAGTCTCTCCTGGCCAGATGCCCAAAGTATGTGAGATGGAAGTTAAAAATCCTTGCATCCAAGGAACAGCTTGATTATGCCTTCTCCAGGACATACCTGTTTGTTCTTCTGGAAGTCCATGGGGTATTCAACACTCTTCTCCAGCTGTGCAACTCAAATGCATCAGTCTTTTTTCTTTTTCTATTATCCTTAGTTTTTTGTCCAGCTCTGTGATGCTTAGAAAGTAATTGTGAATGCCATGGTCTAGATCCAGCACACCTTAGTCTCCAGACTGACATTGTATTGTTGCTCTTCATTACTCTAGAGAGGCCCCTGAGAACAGACAACAGACTTTCCCTATTCAGTTTGTCTTTAGATTTCCTGACTATTAGTGTCAGAGTGTTGATTGCAGAACTAAGCACACTAAAGCTGTTAACAATCTCAACATCTTCACTATGTATTGTGTGAAGCTGCCAATTGGCCCAGAGGTCCTAGTTAACTCTAAATCAAGAGGCCTCCAGCCCACAGCCCATTGTTAGCTAAATCTGGCTAATCCAATCAGTTAACACCCAACTGCTGATGATAAAAACCAACCAAACAGGCCACACCTGAACCTTCCTCCAGAATCCTGCTGCTTCACACATGATCCCTCAAACTGGAGACTTAATCAAGCCCAACCACCTTTTAAATAGGAGGTCTGCTCACCAGGTCTTGGTTGATTCTAAACTAAGAGGCTTCCAGCCCATAGCTCATTGTTAGATAAATTAAAAAAATTCTGATCAGCTCAGACTTGATTGTGAATGGGGAAAAAAACCACAAACCACAAATAAACAAAACCCACAACCAAACAGTCCACATCTGACCCTTACAAAGCAAGAGAAACCATCTTCCAGAATCCAAGTGCTTCACACATGAGCCTCTGAACTGGAAAGTTTAGTCAGACCCAACTTCCTTTTAAATACAAGGCCCACTCACCAGATTCTGGTCCAAACCAAGAGGCTTCCAGCCCATAGTTTATTGTTAGCTAAATTTGGCAAA
Source organism: Elephantulus edwardii (assembly GCF_000299155.1). NCBI lineage: Eukaryota > Metazoa > Chordata > Mammalia > Macroscelidea > Macroscelididae > Elephantulus > Elephantulus edwardii. Next base: position 538,133 of record NW_006400156.1, read on the forward strand.
TCCAATCAGCTCACACCCTCTCAGAAAGTCCATCTTTCTGAATGATGTGTTCTGCATGTAGATTGAAAAGATGACAGGATGTATCCCTGATGCACCCTTTTCCTGATTTTGAACCATGCATTGATTCCCTGCTCTGTTCTGACTACTGCTTCCTAGTCTAGGCATAGGTTTTTCATGGTCACAATTAAGTGTCAGGATTCCCATTCTTCTCAAAGTTAGCTACAGGTTCTCATTTTTCCATTATTTTACTTACAAATATAATGTCTGAGAGTCTTCTCCTAAATGTCCTTTTGTACTTTTGACAATACAGTTGATATTTGGCCTCCAGGAAGAAGGAAAGATTTCTAGAGTTGAAATGTATTTGTTGTGAACATTTTCCCACCGACATGCAAATCTGCTTGCAGTGGTATTTGTTCTATCCTTCCTTTCAGACTGATTTTTAAAACCAGGAATTCGGGCAACAGTGAGAGGGTAATTTCATTTTGTTACTATAGTTTAATTGTCCAGCAATTCATTCGATTTTCTGTGGACCTCTATATTCTCCAAGAAGGGTTTTTAGCTTGAACAAGTATAGTAAGCCTTCACTTATTTTTATCTGTTTGAAAATATCCATTGAGAAATAATTTTTTCACTTCTCTAAGCACACAAGTGATGTTGTTGTAATGTCATCAAGTTAGAACTGACTCAAAGTTCACCTTCCAGTGTATTTTCAGAGGCAGTAAATTCCACAGAAGATTATCCATTCTCATTCTCTGGAACAGAAACTGAGTGCCTTACTCAGTGCTAATGCAAATTTACATTTTTCAGAGATTCAAAACATGCGTCACAGCTCTATTACTTCTTCTGGAGTGGCCACACAGATTTTTTTTTTCATTGTAAACTGGAATATTGATATTTACCAGTTAGGAAATAACATCTTTTAGATAAGAGTACATTCTATAGATAGTTTTTTAAGGTTCTGAAGGTTTATGATGCTACCATTAATAAGTTTTATTCAAGCTCTTGTTAAGCAGCCTAGAGTACTCTTTGGAGGCAAAGATGATAAAGCTTCACCTTTCATACTTCAGACATGTTGCTAGGAGGAGCTGTTTCTTGGAAAGAGATATAATTCTCAGAAATGTGGAGGGTCAGTGAAGGATAGGAAGACCCTCACCAGGTGGATTGACATGATGGCTGCTACAATGGCCTTTGGCATGTCAGGAAGACGAGGATGGCACAGGATAAGGCAGAGTTAAGATCTGTTTTTCATAGGGTTGCTGTGGGTTGTATTTGACTCAACAACACCTAACAACAAAAACAACAACTTGTTAAGCAAAATCAATCAGATGCTGGCTAAATATTTCAGTAAGAAAACTGTGTCATGGTTACTTTACAATCTCCAATGTAGATTACATCTTAACATCAAGAAAACAAAGATCCTTACCATTGGGCCAGCTGGCAACATGACGATAGATGGTGAAAGGATTGAATTTTATCTACTTGGATTCACAAGCAAAACACTAGGTACCAGAAGTTCAGCAATCAGGAGAACTATTATGTTGGACAAGTCCTCTATAAGTGACTTCTCCAAAATACTGAAGAGCTATAATGTGTCTAATTCAGATCATAGTCTTTTCAATCACTTGCTGTGCATCTGAGAACTGGTAATGAAAACTAGTAATAGAAGAATTGACACCTTTGAGCTATCATGTTTAGAAGAGTACTAACTATCCCATGTTCAAAAATTGAACAAATATATCTCAGAACAAGTGCAGCCTCACTGCTCTATGGTGATTAGGATGGCAAAACATCCTTTCTCATACTTTGGACCTTTTGCTGTTGTTATTATGTGCCATTGAATTGTCTGTGACTAATAGCGACTCTCTGTACAACAGCTCTATAGCCTGCCTTGTCCTGAGCCAGTCTCACTGATTCAGACAAACCTACCCCTAGTTATTTTATCACTCCATCCCATTTGAGGTCTTCCTCTCCTAACCTGTCCCTCCACCTTTCTGAGCATGATTTCCTTCTCTAAGCATTGGTTCCTTCTGGCCACATGCCCAAAATGTGTGAGATGGACCTTCAAAATCCTAGTCTACAAGGAAAAACTTAGTTTCATCCTCTCCAAGATACACTTATTTGTTTTCTTAGCAATCCATGGTATGTTCAAGACTCTTCTCCAGCACCACAACTCAAAGGCATCAATTTTTGTTCTGTCATCCTTAGTCATTGTTCAGATCTCTGATGCATAGCTAGTAATTGCAAAGACTATCTCCTGGATCAGATCAATCTTAGTCTTTAGACTAATGTCTTTACATCTCAGTACACTGGAACAATCTCTGACAGGAGATTTACCTAATGCAATTAATCTTTTGCTTTCCTGACTGGTGGTGACAAAAGTGCTGATTGTGGAGACAAATAAGCTGTAAATGTTAAGAATCTCAATCTCTTCTCCATCCATCATGGTTCTGCCAATTGGTCCAGTGGTGAGAATATTTGTCTTCTTCATGTTGAGCTTCAATCCATATTGATGACTGCAGACCTTGAGCTTCTGCAACAAGTGCTTTAGGTCCATTTCAGAAAGCAAGATTGTGTCATCTGCATAAGGTAGGTTGATGATGAGTCTTCCTCTCATCCTGATGCCACATTGCTCCTCATAAAGCTCAGCCTCCTGAATGATCTGTTCTGCATATAGATTGAAAAGATATGGAGACAGGAAGCATCCCTGATGCACTCTTTTCCTGATTTTCAAATATGCGATGTTTTCCTGCTTTGTTCTAGAGACTACTTGCAAGGATAGGTTTCACATGGGCACAAACAAGTTTTCTGGAATTCCCATTCTCCTCAAGGTTAACCACAATTTTTCATAATCCTCATAGTCAAATGTCTTTGCATAGCAAAAAAAATGCAGATAGATATCCTTCTGGTACTCTTTACTCTCTACAAAGATCTATCTGACTTTGGCAATAATGACTCCAGTGCCATCGCTTCTTCTAAAGCCAGTTTGTATTTCTCGTAGTCTCTGTCGATGTACTGTTCCAGTCATAATATCTTGGTTGAGGTAAATTGATGCAGTGACTGTGACAATGGATTTGAGCATTTCAGAGATTGTATAGATGGAACAGAAAAGGACAAGTTTTCTTTTTGTTGTCCATAAAGCCACTGTAAGTTTATGTCAACTCAATGGCACTTAATCTAATCAAACTTAACCTGAGTTGTTTTCTATCAGCTTAAACCATTAGAATATTTAAAGGTGCACAGATGGAACTACTCTGTTTGAAGTATGGCTCTTAGTTGTGTTGTTGTTTTGTGCCATCAAGTCACCTGCGACTCATAGCGACTCTGTGTACAACAGCCCTAAACCCTGTTCTATCCCTTGCCAATCATATTGTCTCTGACACGCCTATCCCCATTACTCCAGTGACTGCATCAATCCATCTCATTGAGGGTCTTCTTCTCCTGCTCAGTTCTTCCACCCTCCCACGCATTATATCCATCTCAACAGACTGATCTCACCTTGGAACATGTCCAAGGTATGTCATACAAAGCTTCAGAATCCTTGCCTCCAAGGAGCAGTCTGGCTTCACCTTCTCTGGGACAAACTTCTTTGTTCTCCTAGCAGTCAATGGTATATCCAATAGTATTCTCCAGCACCAAAGCTCAAAGGTTTCAACTCTCCTTCTTTCACCTACTCATTAAACAGCTCTTTGATGCATAGCAAGTAATTGCAAAGACCTTGACCTGTATTAGGTGCACCTTAGTCTCTAGCCTTACATTGTTGCTCTTCAGTACTTTGGAGAGTTCTCTGACAGCAGACTTTCCTAATGCAATTCGTCTTTTCATTTCCTGGTTTCTGGTACTAAGAGTGTTGACTATGGAGCCAAGCAAACTGAAGTTGTTAGCAATCTCAATCTCGTCTTCATCTATCATGATGTTGCCAATTGGCCCAATTGTGAGATCTTTGTTTTCTTGATCTTGAGCCTCAATCCATATTGACGGGTGCAGTCCTTGACTTTCTGCAGAAAGTGCTTTATGTCCTCCTCAGTTTTACCAAGCAGGGTTGTGTCATCTGCATAACACTAAACGACTTAAATTTTTTGTACTGCATTTTACCGGTCTGTGAAATAAGCTTAATTAACAGTGCTTGATACTTAGAGTTCTAATAATTAGTCGAGTTAATGTTTATAAGATTTCTAGAGAAGTATTGCTACTAATGAAAAGATTTATATTTTTAATTAAAAAATATTAATATTAAATGTCACTCTGGTGAGTATTGAATTGCATTGCTAATCCAAAGATAATACTTATTTCTTTGGTGATTGGAATACACAATTGGCTGCTTGGGAGACAGATCAGCAATCTTCTCCAGTGACATATACAGCCTCCTGAAAATGAGATAGAAGGTCAGCTATGTGCTTATCTGACTTGAAGGCACATAGACAACTAACCTAGTGTCCTAGTCTAGAAGTTCAGCTGAAACTTATCCTTCATGGGTGACCATGCCGGCATTTAAATATTGGTGGCACAAATTCCAGTGTCATAACAACATGCAATCTACCACATTAGGACAAAATGTCAAATATGTAGTGTAATAGAAATATTTTGTCCAGTATATTAGTCTATTTACTATTTAGTAAAAGTTGTAACACAAAATGGAAGATTTTTTTATATCTAATTTGCCAGAGGATAAAGTCTTTTAATATGTTCAGTGGGCTGCAAAGTATTAAGTGTGACACAGATTAGTAAGCACTCAATTTTCTATGTATGATGGTTCAAAAACACATGGGATCACTGTGGAGAATAAGGACACAGATAGTTTTAGAAACCTAATGGATTACGTTTACTCCACAAACACGAGGTCTCTATAAGTTATAATAGATAAGCAATAAACAAGAATATCTTCGCTATTGAAAGTTCTTAAGTGTTCCCGGCATATAATTTTATATAGAAAACATGGTAGACTTACTTTGTGAATTGATATGGAAGTATAATATTTACCAGCTAAACATTTTTTAAAGTACTGAGACTCAATATTTTTCAAAGTTGTTTATAAGGCAAAGGCTTCCATATATCTCAGATGGTTTTAAAGCTTTAAGAAGGGAAACAAATATAATAAGTACAGGGTAATGGTTTTGAATCTACTAAATTCTAGGTAAATAAATTAAAGAGGAACAGATTTATCTAGTTGTATATAATAAAAGCAAACAAATCTCTGCTTCTAGTTTTAATGCCGCCAGTCCACCCTCCAAACCCTTCTCCCATTATCTTTATGAACTGATTACAAATTGAAGGATCTATGTCTTGTTTAACTCCACATCTCGTAAAAGTGCATAATATGCTTTAAATACAATGGTATTTTTAAAACAAACAATTTAAATCTCAAAAATATATGTTGAATAAATGTATTCCTCATTCTAGTGTTCAAAATATCAAGAAAAGTTCTATTCCGTTTCAGTATTGTCATATCCCATTGCATTTACACAATAATTTCTTTTGCTGACTTTCAGAAATAAAAATGAATTTCAATAGTTACAAAGCAAAAAAAAAGAGTTACAAAGCAAGTTAGTTAGTATTGACAGTTACATAATTTTATACCATGTTGAATCAAACTTATCTGCACATTTATCTGAAGTAAAACTGCTTACAAATTGTTCGAATACATTTATATATTCTAGCTCTTACTAAAACAAAAACTTAATTTCTCTTTTTTCTTAGCCACTTTATTTTCTCCTACTGCCTCTATCTTCAGTCAGTTTCACCTAGTGCTAAAGAATATACAGACTTAGCTTAATAAATACCAAGTTGAAACCTGACAGGAATCAGCTCTGCCCCTTTACAGATTGATGGGCCTTTTCCAGGAAGCTTTAATGTGCACATAAAATGTCAAGTCGCTGAAATAATTTGCAGAAGATTAGTTCCATGGTGATTCAATTTGATAAGAATGGGTATTAAGAACTACCTCAGTGGACTTATTTGTACCGGTCTGGCTTATTGTCCATTTCCATAAAGATCAGTGAAGTGTGGATGATAAACTATCAGGAGAAAGAGCTCTCAAACCACCAGCCCCCAATCATGCAGACCTGCCGACCTTGTGGTTGCTGAATGTTTTTAGTTAGCTTAATCTATTTCTCTGTCACATTAATGTCCTAGGATTCAGAGCTAAAGTTATCATTACGGACTGTTTGGCCACTAATTGCAATACCCACAGCATATGATTTCAATTGTCTTCATTTTTTTTGTTGTTGTTTTTTTAAAGAAAAAAATCTAAGCTATCATGCATTCTGTTAAAGATGAGTTAAAAAGGAATTATGGTGGTATGAAAAGAAGTATTTCTATTGTTCTTGAATTTTTCTGTGCTTTCCAAATTTCTTGTTCATGAAAAATAAAATTAAGTAAAATTGCATTGTATATATTTTGAAACTAAACTTAAATGTTAATGAAAGAGCTGCATAAATCATTAGAAAGAATTAATAAAAATAGCAAGTTCTCTGAAAATCCAAGAAAGATTCACTATAATTTTTCTCTAGAGTATTAGTATCTTCAGTTATAAAACTTAATATATTAGAGAAAGTGTTAAATAAACAGACATATAATTCAAGGATCAAAAAATTTACATCTTAAACAGCATTTTATTATTTTCTGTAAATCATTTGTTTTCATCATCTAAGGTCTTTGGAACGAAGCTCACATTTGTGAGAAATGTGCACATGGAAATGCTGAAAAATGGATATGTGAAAGTAAAAACTGTTTCTTCTTTTCTTTGAGCTTAAAGAAATTAGTTTGTTTTTATTAGAAATTCTTATTTTTCTTTCCCCACACTACTCTTTCCAAATGTTTACCAACTTAATAAGGAGTGTATTCAGTAAGATTCTGTAAAATAAAATATACTGAACTGAGCCTTCACTATATTAGCATCCCAGCACTAGCGTGAATGAGAGACAAGACTAAACTAAATTTGAAAAGAGGCTTGAAAGGCTTAACCTCCAAAGAACTATAACTACCATTAAAAAATCCCCAGCATTGCAGTGTTTCTACTCTTAACTGAAGCTAACAACTTTCTAGAAGAAAAAGGTGGCATAATCATAATACTTCTTTATAATATTATTACTATTATTATTATTATTTAATGATCAGAGCCTTGGAAACCTGATAATCCTATTACTTTGTCCTATATGTTCCCTAGGCGTCAGAATCAACTCAACAGCAGTTAGTTTAGTTTGTAAGAGAATGATATAGTGATAATTACCTTACATGAAAGAGCTCTGGTGTCCTTATGGCTAAGTTTTTGTACTGCAAACCCAAGGGCAAGCAGTTCATATCCACCAGCTATTCCACAGGAGAAAGATGAGCAGTCTTCTCTGCTATTTATACACTCTGAAAACTCACTGAAGAGTCAGCTGTAACTGAACAGCAGAAGAAGAGAGAGAGATTTTTTTAAAAAATAAAATTTTTATTTTATACTAGTTTACTTACAAAGTTCATATGCACTGTTTTTGACACAGGATCTTTCTATTTCCTTTACCCGCCCCCGCCACACCCCCCCCCATCAAATTGTACAACACCGTGATTAGCTTCCCTCCGCCCATCCTCACCCCTCTTCTCCGACAATCCTCCCTTCCTTGGAACCTCATACATGTTCTACGATAATGGTCTTATACAGTATTTGTCTATGGAACTGAGATAGGTCACTTATAAAAACGCTTTCCAGTTCCTCCCAAGTTAGGTAGTTATTTTTAAAAAATCATTGCTCCTGTGTGTTATGTAGTATTACATCGTGTGAATGAATATATCATAATGTCTCAATCCATTTTCTTGTGGTTGGACATTTGGGCTGTTATGACCCAGCTATTCTACTACTTATAATATACCTTGAGAAAATGAAAACTGAGGCATACATGGAGAATTGAACATCATTGATCATAACAGCATTATTCACCATTGCAAGCACATGGAAACAGACCAAATGCCATACAGCAAATTTCTTTTATCTACATTTACTGCTTACCTAAGTAAATACGAACAAGCTCTAGGTACAGGTTCATTAAAAGAACTTCAAAATTCATCTTCATCAAATTGGTCCAATTTTTTCTCAAAGAGTAGCTGACAGATTCAAATCAGCCACTGTTTGTTAGCAGGACAATTCCTTATATAGTAGAGCACCAGAATTCCCATCATAGTGTTTAATACTACTACTACTACTAATAATAATAATAATGGCTATTATTATTATTATCATTATTATTTTAATTTCATTTTAAAAGTTTTCCTATTTACTTTATTTTTTAAATATTTTTATTTCTTCACAGTGTTCTTTTATCATTTTTACTTCAAATCTGGTAGTCTAGGAGAAAGAAAGCTGCATTGAAATTCCAAAGGCACACAGATCGAGGCCACCAACTGTTCCATGGGAGAAAGATGGGTAATCTCTTCCTCTGTGATTAATTGCCTCTGAAAACCATTGGAGGTTCAGCTATGAGTTGGTTCTCACTTGGTGGTACATGACAACGACAGCAACAATCCCGCTGTGCCATGAAAACACATATTTTTCAATTTGTTATTTGCACATCCTCTTTCTTTCCCTCTGTTGTACTTGCCAAGTGTTTGTCAACTTTTCTAATCCATTACAAGAAGAAATTGATAACTTTGAGTTGTGGTGCTAACAACAACAATAATAGTAAGAGTAATTAAATTGCTAATAACAAGAATATTAAACATACTATGGATTTAAAAAAGAATAATAAAACCCAACAAACAGATCTGTCAAGAGAGAGTGAAACTAGGTTGTTCCTTGAAGGCAAGAATTTTGAAACTCCATCTCACATATTTTGGGCATGATGCCACAAGGGTCCAGACCTTGGAGCAGGACATCAAACTCAGTAGGGTAGAGAGCACTGGAAAGAAAGATCCTAAATGAGATGGGGTGACATAGTGACTGTGGTAATAAGAACAGAGTGTGAAATTGACTCACAATAGAGCAGGTTTAATAGAGTCATTATGAGTCAGAGTCAACTCTTTGGTGCATACCAACAAGAATAATATAAGAATAATAACAGAGTCTTGTTAATTCTTTTTTCTCATTTGTTTTTTATTTTTAAATTTTGTTTTCTGTTTTTCTTTCTTTTTTTGTTTTCTATTTTGGTATCAAAGGGGGAAGTTCAGGCTGCTCTGAAGGACTTGGCAAAAAATAAAGCCCCAGGAATTGATGGAATACCAATTGGTTTCAACAAACAGTTGCTGCCCTGCATGTACTCACCAAGTTATGCTGAGAAATCTAGAGGACAACTACTTGGTCAACTGACTGGAAGAGATTTATTCCCTTTCCAAAAAAAGGTGATCCGACAGAATGTGGAAATTACTGAACAATATCACTAATATCACACACCAGCAAAATGCTGCTGAAGATTATCCAGAAACGACTTGACTAGTACACTGACAGAGAACTACCAGACATACAAGCTGGGTTTAGAAACAAGTGTTGATTTTGTGTTAAGGTGTTGATTTGGTTTGTTCTTTTATGATGTGTGCTATTACAGCTACAAATTTCTGTCAAAGTACTGTTTTTGCTGTTTCCTAAAAGTGTTGGTGTTTTCATTGTATTTAGTTCAATATTTTTTATATTTCTTTTACTCAGCAGTTTCTAAATAAGATGTTATGTAAATTCCACACTATTTTTTTTAACTTGATTTTCCTTTTGTAAATTTATAATTTGATAGCTTTGTAGTTTGAGGAGATGCTTTTTAAAGTTTGATGTTTTCTAATTTGGGACCAAATATTTCGTCTATTTTTAAGAATGTTACATGTACACTGAAAAAGAATGTATATTGTGTTGTTTATTTTATGGAATGTAAAAATCCTGGATCAATAGAAAACATTTTAATTAATGGTGAAAATATTTCCAAGGATTTCATTTTACTTGAATCCTCAGTCAACATCTATAGAAGCAGCAAATCTGCTGTCAAGGGCACTAACGAACAAAGATGTCAAGCTAAAGATCAAGGTGTTTCTGACCATGCCTATGTATTTTCAATTTCTTCTTATTCATGTCAAAGTTGGATAATGAATAAGAAAGACCAACGAATAAACGGTGCCTTTGAATTATGTTACTGACAAAGAGTCTTGAATATACTTTTCACTTCTACAGAAGCAAACATATCTGCCTCAGAAGAAGTGAAATCAGATTCTTAGAGAAATGGAGAGTGAGGATTTCTCACATACTTTGGATACATTATTAGGAGGGTGGCCTAGTATTAAGAAACTGTACTGTAATCCCAAAGGCACATGGTTGGAATCCATCAGTTAAAATCTACCAACTGTTTCTCAGGGGAAGGATGGGCAATTTCCTCCCATGCAATTAACTGACTCTGAAAACCTGTTGGAGGGTTAACTATGGGTCACTTACAACTCAGTAACTCATAACAATTCCTTGAAATGTGGTGACTTGATATAAGGAAATGCACTTCCAAATAAAGGTACAGTGTTCTAATTCACCAGCTCCTTTATGAGAGAGAGCCTAGCTTTCTCCTCCTGTGTGATTTATTGCCTCTGAAACCTGCAAGAGGATCAGGCATGAGTAGTTTCCTATTTGATGGTACTCAACAATAACAACAGTCCTTGGAAGAAGAAATGCTTGGAAAAGTAGAGGGCCAGTGAAGGAAAGGAAATCCCTCAGCACTATCACTACAACAATGGGTTTAAACACACTTCTATGATTGTGAAGATAATCCAAGGTTGGGCAAGGTTTTATTCTGTTGTACATAAGGTTGCTATGTTTTATTTCCTAGTAAGCAAGCTCATTCAATCTTGAAATTGTCATGATTTAATTTCCATTTTGGAATTCTGTAATAATGCTTGTGATTTATTCTCTTTTTTTGCTTTGTAGTTAGTTGTCTTTATTTACTGATTGAAGTTTCTGGTTCCTTGTTTCTGGTCTTATAAATTTATTTTACTTTGTGCATTTCTATGTGTGGGTTGGTTTCTGGTGATGTTTCCATTTACGTTACTTTCTCGTTTATTGTACTTGGTTCTTGCCTGAAGAATTTCTTTTAGAATTTCTTGTTTGGTTAATCTGCTTTTATACAATTCCTCAGATTTCTGTTTATCTGGAGATATCCTTATTTCACTGGCATATTTGAGGCACTGGTGGCTTAGTGGTAAGAAGATGCCCCAAAATCCCTATGGCAAACAGTTTGAATTCACCTACTCCTCCATGGGAGAAAGATGAGCAATCTCTTCCTCTATGATTAACTGCCCCTAAAATCTGTCAGAGTATTGGGTCCCAAATCACTGTCACACAACAACAACAACAATTCCTGCTTAATATTTTTCTTTCATGTTGTTGTTGTTATGTGCTATCAAATCACTTGCGACTCATAGCAACCCTATGTACAATATCCCTAAACTCTGCTCTGTTCTGTGCCAATTACACCATCTCCAATACACCCATCCCAATTACCCCAGTCACTGAGTCAATCCACCTTATAGGGGGCCTTCACCTTCTGCGCTGTCCCTCTGCCCTACCAAGCACGATGTCCCTCTCCAAGGACCTGTCCCTCCTTGCAACATGTCCAAAGTATGTTAGACGGAGCCTTAGAATCCTTGCCTCCAAGGAGCAGCCTGCTTTGACCCTTTCCAGGATGAATCTGTTTGCTT
>NW_006400156.1:550145-571232 GCF_000299155.1 Elephantulus edwardii
TGCAGTCCTTGACCCTCTGCAGCAAGCGTATCAGGTCCTCCTCAGTTTCAGCAAGCAGGGTTGTATCATCTGCATATCACAGATTGTTGATAGATCTTCCACCAATCTTGATCCCACATTTCTCCTCATAGAGTCCAGACTCCCAGATAATCTTTTCTTTCATAGTTTTCCTATATCTCATATCATTATATTACCTTCTTGTCTACATGATTTTTGCAGAGAAATTTTAGTTCAGTCTTACTGTTTTTACTTTCTAGCTTATTGTTAATCTGTTCTTGATTTTAGAAAGTTGATTATGATATGTCTTGTTGATTATCTCTTTGGAATTTTTTAATATATTTTAAACTATATCTAAATATTTATATATGATATTTCTAATAATAAAAGAGACCTTTAAAAAGTGATGTATTCAATATATGTCAGAACAATTTTGGAGTGGAATTTTTTATTAAAATTTTTCTGTAGGTTGGGAGTTACCTGTGTAAGTACACATATATCATATTTCAGAAATTCTTAATTCTCAAATATATTTATTCCTTAATTATTTAATCTTTAGATGTAAAGTCAAGTGTGCCCTAAAATATTACTTCTTATGAATAACAAATACATTAAATTTTTCTTGAAATAAACATTTATATTGTGGCAAGGAGAATGTAATGCTGTTATTGTTGTTAGGTGCCCTCAAGTTGACTACTCCTCATAGCTTACTTATAGCAACAGATGGGAAACTTCCCCAGAACTATAACATTCCAGCAATCTGCATTACCCTATCCCATTTTTATGGTAAGTTTGTCAGTTTTTCTCCTTGGTGGTCTCCTTTCTTTCACTCTCCCTCTACCTTTTCCAGCATGAAATCTTTTTCCAAGGACTGACTCTTCCTGACAACACTCTACTCTGAAATTATCTGAGACAAGTTTCACTGCCCTTGCCTTTAAGAATCTTTCTGGTTATACTTTCTCTAAGACAGATTTGTTTGTTCTTTTGACAGTCCATAGTATATTCTCTACTCTTTTTGTGAAGCACAATTCTAAGGTAAAGATTCTTCTCTTATCCTTGTTTGTTGCATAACTTTCAGATACATAGGAAACAAGTGAAAAGACCATAGATTGCATAGGCACATCTCAGTTTAAACTGATGTCATTACTCTTTAGAACGCTGGAGAGGACACTGGTAGCAGATTTTCCCAATGCAACTTTCTTTTTTTTAAATTTATTGACTGCTGTTATTATGAGCATTGATGGCAGATACAAACAAAATGGAGTCATTGACAACTTCAGTGTTTTCAATGTATTTCAATGTAGTCTTGTTGGTCCAGTATTTAAGATTTTTATTTTCTTGCTGTTGAGATGCAATCCTCATTGATAGCTGTGGGGTTCTTTTTATCTTCTGATGTATATACTTCAAATCTTCTTCACTTTCTGTAAGCAAGATATTGTCGATCTGAGTAAGACAGGTTATTAGCAAGATGTCTTCAGATCTCAGTGATAGTGATACATTCGACATCATATAGTCAAGCTTCTCAATTGATTTGCTCAGCAAACAGACTGAGTACCTAGGAAGGAAGGATATACCTTAGTACATACCTTTCCTGATTTTAAACTTTGCAATGGTCTCTTTGGATATTTGCTTCCTGGTCTGTGTATAGGTTTTATATAAGCATACATAAATGTTACAGGATTCTTATCCCATTGTTAGTCATGATATGATCTATAGAGTCAAATACCTTTACACAGTCAATACAACACAACTGTAAATATTTCTGGTTTTCTGCCTTTAGCCAAGGTTGAACTGACATCAGCACTGAAATTCTGAAACAGTTAACATATCTTGCAGTTCCATGTCAATGCTTTTTTCTAGAGTTTAAAAAATAATATTCAGCAATATTTTTGTTGCATATGACACAAATGAGGCTAATCAATGATTTCTATACCCTGTTGGACCACCTGTCTTTTAGGAATTGGAACAAATGTAAATCCCTTCCAGTCAGTTGAGCACGTAATTAGTTTCCAAATTTCATGACATAGGCTAGTGAGCATAACCAGGAATAACAATGTTGTTCTTGTTGCAGTTGTTGTATGCTATCAAGTTGCCCATGACTTATAGCAAACCTATGTACAATAGCTCTGAACTCTGCCCTGTCCTAAGACAGTTTCCCAGACTGACACACCGAATCCCATTGCCCAGTTGTTATGTCAATTGGTCTCGTACCAGGTCTTCCTTTCCTGCACTTTCCCTCCACCTTACCAAGCATGCTGTCCTTCTCCAAGGATTACTTTCTTCTTGTCATGTACCCAAAGAATGCGAAACAGAACTTAGAAATACTTACCTCCAAGGAGAAACTTGTTTTTCCCTTTCCAAGACAGACTTATTTTTTACCTGGTGTCCATGGTATGTTCAATACTTTTCTCCAGGACCACAACTCAAAAACATCAATTCTTTTTTCTGTCATCTTAGTCATTGTCCAGCTCTCTGATGCATAGTTACTAATTGTGAAGACCATGACCTATAGCAGGTGCACTATACATCATCACTCCTGACCACTTTGGAAAGGTCCCTAACAGCACACTTCCCTTATGCAATTCATCTTTTGATTTCCCAAATGCTTATGCTAACTAAGTGTGTTGAGTGTGGAGCCGAGTAAGCTGAAATTGCTAACAACCTCAATCTTTTCCTCATCCACCAATTGGTCAAGTGGTGAGGTCCTTTGTTTTCTTGAAGTTAATCATCCGTACACATTGAAAACTATTATCTTTGACCTTATGCAACAAACACTTCAGATCCTCTTTCATTTCACCATGTACATATGTATCTTCTATTTAACACAGGCTGTTGATGAATATTCCTCTGATCCTGATGCCTCACTCTTGCTCATAAAGTCCAGTCTCCTGAATGATTTGTTCCTCATAGATTGAAAATGTATGGAGAGAAGACATATCCCTGATGCACTCCTTTCCTAATTTTGAATACTGAAGGGTTCCTTTGTTCTGTTCTGAAGACTGCCTCATGGTCCTAATTGATTCCACATGAGCACAAAAAGTGTTCTGGCATTCTTATTCCTCTCAAATTTAGCCACAATTTGCTGTTATCTACACAGTCAAATGCCTTTATATAGCCAATGAAACAGACAGATATTTCTCTGGTAATCTTTGCTTTCAGCCAACTCTTTTATTTTTATAATTATTTATTGTTATTTTTGCTGTATTTTAAAGTATATCAAATGTATCACATAGGATAATTTTTATTAAAAATAATGAGAATGTCTATACATTTATTAAATACGATTTCAAGAACATACAGCTAATTAAACAAAAGTTAAATCTTGTTTTTGTATGACACAATCAAGTGTTTCAGGATTCATTCTTCTCAAGGTTAGACAAAATTTGTTGTAATCTACACAGTCAAATACTTTTGCATAGTCAATAAAACACACATACATTCCTCTGGTATGCTCTGCTTTCAGCTAAGATCTATCTAACATTAGTTAAAATGTCCTTAGTGCCACAGTTTCATCTAAATCCAACTTGCACATCTGGCAGTTCTTTGTTATGTGGTGTTCCAGTCTTTTAGGGATAATCTTTAGCAGGATCTAGCCTGCATGTGATATTAATAATATTGTAAAATAATTTCCACAGTTTGTCAGATCAATGTTTTTGTTTGTTTTCATAATGGAAATAAATATGGATCTCTTCCAGCTCCCTGGTCAGATAGTTGTCCTCCAGATTCCTTGGCACAACCTAGTGAAAGCATCCAGGGCAGCATGTTGAAATATGTCAATTAATATGCCATCAATTCCTAGGGCCTTGTTTTTGCTAATTTCTCAGAGCAGCTTGACCTTCTTAATTTGTCACGATTGCCTCTTGTTCAGATGTTATTTCTTGAAACTTTTCTGTATCAGCCAATTCTTTTTGATATCTCTGTGTACTCCTTTCATTTTCTATTGATGTTTCCTGGATAATTTAACATTCTGCTCACAGCATCCTTAAGTATTGCAACTCTAAATTTACATTTATTCTTCATTTCATTCAGCTTAAGTAATGCCAATCAGGCTTGTGTCTTTTGTATTTCCAACTCCTACTTTTTCCATATTTCATTATAAATTTTTTCTTTGTTGTCTCATGATGCCCTTTGAAATCTTCCATCCATCTCCATAACTACTTGACCTCTTCCCTTTGCTTTGACTTCTAAACACTCTAGTGCAGCATTCAGAGTCACTTCTGACATTCATCTTGGTCTTTTCATCTTCTTCTATCTTTTTAATTCTTCAAGGATCATATTTTTATATCCTCCCACAGCTGATCTGGTCTTGGCTTATTAGTATTCAAGGCCTCAAATGTGTTCCAGAGGTGGTCATTATGGCCAAGCACCATAGACTATCCCCTGTGTGGGTTGGTTGGCCTTGGCAGCCAGGCTATGGAACCACATGGGGACACCCCCGTGTCACTTTAGTGTGGGACAGAGTCTGCTGTCTGCTCCCTAGCAGCACACCTCATACACCATGACCATGCCCGAAGATCGCCCTGCCACCTTCTTTTCCTCCCTCCCCAAAAAGCTGTGGCCACTCTCCCCTTTCTCCCCTTCCCCGCTGCTTTCCACCTTCATGGGGCTCCTGTTCAAAAACCTCAAGAATTCTAAGAGTGCCCAGAATCTGGCTGGTCTTCTTAACCTTGGGAACACGTGCTTCATGAACTTGATTCTGCAGTGCCTCAGCAACACGCGATTCTGCAGTGCCTGAGCAACACGCGGCAATTGAGAGATTATTGCCTCCAGAGGCTCTACATGCGGGACCTCAGCCACAGCAGCAATGCACACACAACTCTCATGGAAGAGTTTGCAAAACTAATCCAGACCATCTGGACTTCATCCCCTAAAACTGTGGTGAGTCCATCTGAGTTCAAGACCCACATCCAGAGATAGGCACACTTCTTTGGCTATAATGGGGAGGATGCTCAGGAGTTCTTTCCCTTCGTCCTGGGTGGACTCCACAATGACGTGAACCTTGTCACAGTGAAACTCAGGTCCAACCCTGAGAATCTCGATCATCTTGATGATGACTAGAAAGGGAGACAGACATGGAGAAAATACCTCTAGCGGGGAGACAGATGGATTGGGGATCTCTTTGTTGTTCAGCTGAAGAACTTTCTGACATGTACTGATTGTGGTTACTGTTCAACATTCTTCAATCCCTTCTGGGACCTCTCTTTGTCCATTGTTAATGAGGTTGCCCTGAGGTAACACTGATGGACTGCATGTGGCTCTTCACAGAGAAGGATGTGCTCAATGTAAATGAGAAGCCAACATACTATGGCTGCTGAGCTGGAAAACGATGTATAGAGAAGTTCTCCATCCAGAAGTTCCCAAAGATCTTGGTGCTCCAACTGAAATGGTTCTCAGAGTCCAGGACATGAACCAGCAAACTCATAACACTCATTATTTTCCTGCTAAGTGGCCTGGACATGAAAGACTTTGTCTCTGAAAATTCCAACCAAGCTGTTAAAACCTGTTTGCTGTGTCCATTCACTCAGGAACCACCATGCGTGGCCATTACACAGCCTACTGCTGTAGCCTTGTGACTGGCGAATAACACGTTTTAAATGACTCCAGCATCACAATTATGTCCTCTAGCCAAGTGTGCACCAGCAATGCCTATTTGCTTTTCTTTGAACTGGTGAGTCCACCATCCCATATGTAGTTGCAACGAACTATGCCATTTTCTCCATCTCCATGGTAACCCACACCTTAAATTTTTTAAAAAGACAAAAAAAAAAAAGAATCTAAAAAATGAGAGGAAAAGAAACTAAAAGTAAAACAAAAAAAGAGGCATGTTTCCAGGAAAGACTAGTCCTTGGAGAAGAACATCATGCTTGGAAGGGTGGAAGGATGGCAAAAGAAAGGAAGACCACTGTGTATGAGATGGATTGAATCAGTGACTGGGGTAACGGGAGTAGGTATGTCGGAGATAATAAAATTGACTCAAGACAAAGCAAGGTTCAGAGGTGTTGTATATAGGGTCACTATAAGTCACAAGTGACTTGATGGCACATAACATCAAGAAACAACAAATTCAATTCCATATTGTTGTTGGAAGGTACCATTATTTATAGAACAACTTATAGTGACCCTATGAACAACATATCTGAAACTTTTTCTATCCTGTGCCAACCTCAGAATCTCTTACATACTGGAGCTCATTACTACAATTAGTGTGTCTATCTACCTGGTTGAGGGTATTTCTTTCCTTTGCCATTCCTCCAGCTTTCCAACCATGATGCCCTCTTCCAAAGAATAGACTCTCCTAGAAATATCTTCAAAGTATATGAGACAAAATTTCACCATTATTGCATGTTGTTGTTGTTGTTACATGCCATTGAATCACTTTTGACTCATAGCCACCCTAAACTGTACTCTGTCCTGTGCCAATCGCACTGTCTCTGACACACCCATTCCTATTACCCCAGTCACTGAATCAATCCACCTCATAGAGGACCTTCCCCTCCTGTACCGTCCTTCCACCCTCGCAAGCATGATGTCCCTCTCTAAGGACCTGTCCCTCCTTACAATATGTCCAAAGTATGTCAGACAAATTCTCAGAATCCTTGCCTCCAAGGAGCAGCCTGGTTCAACCCTCTGCAGGATGAATCTGTTTGTTTTCTTAGTAGTACATGGTACCCTCAATACTCTTCTCCAGCACCGCAGCACAAAGGCATCAATTCTCCTTCTAGCCTCCCTAGTCATTGTCCAACTATATGATACATAACATGTGATTGCAAAGACCATGGCCTGTATCATATGAACCTTAGTATCCAGAGAGACACAATTGCTCTTCAGTACTTTGGAGAGGTGCCTAATAGCAGATGTCCCCATTGCATTATTGCATACAAGGAGCAATTTGGTTTCACCTTATCTCAGATATATCTGTTTGTTCTTTTGCCAGTCCATGGGATATTGAGTACTGCTCTCCAACACGATAGTTCAAAGGCATAATTTTTTTCCTAAATCATCTTTATTAATACTCCACCTCTCAGATATGTAGCAAGTAAGTGAAAAGGACAAGAACCGGAATCAGGAGCATTTTACTTAATGCTATAGATATTATTCAATAATTATGTCAAGTAACTCTCAAAGTTATTGCCATTAGGGATGCCATTCCCCACCTTTGGATTAGTAGCGCAGCTGGGAACAAAGTATTTCCAGAACTCCCTATTAATAAGTTAGATACTAGAAAGGTAAAGACTGTAGTCTTAAATATGGATTAAAGCCCAACATCAAGAAGACAAAGATTCTTACCACTGGGCCAATTGGCAGCATCATGATGGATGGAAAAGAGACTAAGGTTGTAAACAATTTCAGCTTGCTTGGCTTCACAATCAACTGCACAAGCAGTCTAGAAATAATAATTAAAAACAAACAAACAAACAAACAACAAACAAGCCACTTCTTTGGGAAAATCTGCCCCCAGGACCTCTCCAGAATACTGAGAAGCTATGATAACAGTCTAGAGACTTTAGGTCCACTTGATCCAGGCTCAGTCTTTGCAATGTCTTGCTATGCATTAGAGAGCTGTACAATGTCTAAGAATGACAGAAGAAGCAACAGTGCTTTTGAGTTTTGGTGCTGGAGAAAAGTCTTGACCATACCATGTACCATACCATGAACCACCAAGAAAACTAACACTCTGTCTTGAACAGAGTGAAACAGTTTCTCCTTGCAGGTTAGGACTTTGAAGCTCCATCTCTTGTGATTTTTGTTAGGTTCAGTTGGGTCATATATGACTCATAGTGACCCTGTGAACAAAAGATCTGTGCCATGCTCTATCCTGTGCCATTCTAACACTTCCTGACATGCAAAAGCCAATTGCAGAAGTCACCATGTCAATCCACCTAGTGGAGGGTCTTCTTTTCCTTTGCCTACTCTTCACTCTTCCTAGCATCAAGTCCTTTTCTGAGGAATAAACCCTTTTAACAATGTGAAGACTCATCATTCTTGCCTCTAAAGAGCACTCTGGCTACACCCTCTCCAAGATACATCTATTTGTTCTCCTTACTGTCCATGGGATGTTCGGTTATCTTCTCCAATACCACAGCTCAAAGACATCAATAATTTTCTGTCATCCTTATTTATTATCCAGCTTTCAGATGTACAGCAAGTAATTGGAAAGACCATGGTCTGAATGAGAAGCCCTTTAGTACTCCAACTGACATAATTACTCATTAATAAAAATTATATTCTTACCATTGGACTTGATAGACAACATCATGAGGGATGGGGGGGGAGAAGATTGAAGTTGTCAACAACTTCATCTTACCTGGAACCACCATTAACACCCATGGTACCAGCAGTCAAGAAATCTGGAGACACATTGCACTGAGAAAGTCTTCAGTAAGAGACTTCTACAAGTTATTGAGTAATAATGATGTCAGTTTGAGGACTAAGGTGCATTGGATTCAGGTCATGGTCTTTCTGATCACTTCCTATGCATTTGAGAGCTAGATAATAGATAAGAACGACAGAAGAAGAATTTATGCATTTGAGCTGTGGTGTTGGAGACGAGCGATGAACATCTCTTATCTGGAAAAAACAACAAACAGGTATATCTAGGAGAGGGTGCAGCCAGAGTGCTTGATGGAAGACAGTTGATGAGGCTTCACCTCACATACTTTGGGCATGCTGCTTGGAGGGGCTATTCCTTGGACAGGGACACGATTCTTGGAAAGGTGATGAGTTAGTGAAAGAGAGGAAGACCTTCAACCAAGTGGATTCACATGGTAACTGCCACAATGGGATGTAACGTGTCAGGAAGTGTGAAGATGGCAAAGATAGGAGAGGGCTCATATCTGTTGTTTATAGTGGTGCTATGGGTTGTACTTGCCTCAATGGCACCTAACATCAATAACAGCAACATAATATTACATAATATTAATTTAGAAAGTATCAGTTTCTAGGTCAAATATCTACTTGTAATATTTAGTATTAGGGTACTTCTTAGAGCCAAGATTAATCAAGCTTTCTTACATATATTTTCGTCATATTGTGAAGTGGTGCCAGTTTTTGACAAATGATATCATTCTTGAAAAAGTAAAGGACAGGAAATCCTAAATGAGATAGAATCATGTAGTAATGGATTTCAGCAAGATGGGGATTGTGATTATAAAGCATGATACGACAAGGTTTTGATCTACTCATAGCAACACTATTGTTGTTATTAGGTGCCATCAAGTTGAGTCCAACTCATAGTGACCCTCTGAACCAAAGATCTGAATCTTGTTCTATACTGTGTCACCCTCACGGCAGTGTAACTGAAGGACCTCTGATGGTGTAATGGTTAAATGCTGAGATTCTAACCAAAATATGAGTTGTTTGAACCCACAAGAAGAAATGATTTTCTGATACTCAAAGGAACAATGGTATTTTGTACTGTTAGCTGTAAGTAGAAACAAACTTGACAAAGTAGAACAGAAACAATAATGATAACTTGTAAGCTTATAAGTAGAGTCAAATCTCAAGTCTTTGAGGTTCTTAAAATGTCTCTGATAAATTCATTGGGCCATAATAATTTCTGTTGCTTAAATAAGCATTTCTAATCATTTTTGTTCCTAAAATATCTTAAACTTATAATATTTGTTATTATTAAAAAACTCATCATACAAGAAGTACTAGGTATTCTCAGCTAAAATAGTTTAGTATCTTTTTGACTGAATGATGTCTCAAGTGCTTATTGGCATTTGTCTTGATACAGTAGTGAAAAAATATTCCAATTTCTATTGTTCTTGTTTTATTATTATTATTATTACTATTTTTTATTTTACTCCAATATATTTATAAATTTTGAATACATTGTTTTTCAGAAAAAAATCCTTCCCATTTTCTTTACCCCACCTAACCTATTGTTCTTATTAAACTTTGGTTTCCTATTCTCATAGAGGGTGGGATATCTTCTAAGTTTGATTATTTTCATTTAGGTCACTTTTTACCATAGAGAGTATATTAAGCTCTTTTTTTATTATTTCTTATGACTGACATCTGAGAATAATGTTACCATGGAAATGTGGAACTTAATATATATATTTACCAAAAGAAGGGTAGACAATAACTAGAATACGAATATAATTTTACAATACTTACTGTATTTAATTCAGAAATTACCAAAATGTTCTCCAAGAGAAAGTGTTTAACTTAAAAATACAAATTTTGTACAACAGGTATTACTTACTTGGCACTATGATTTTATTAGAAATTATATTCCATTTATAAATTACTATAATCACCTGAATTTTTAAGTTGTATATACAACAACAAGGCACAATAAAAAATCAGTCATAAAGTGTTTTGCCACCAACCTCTCTTTGTTATATTTTCTTAATTATTACTGTGAAACTGTTCCTATCACACGGAGTAAATACTCTTGTCTGGTGGAATAAAACAAATTGAGGAGGTTGGCAGGAATTCTTTTAAAATTAGAGGCTTCTCTGAAAATGTGACAGTTACCCTGGTAGGGAAGCTATGAATGCTATGTGAAAAGATGTAATCATTTTGGTTTTGAAATTGCCTGTCACTCATCATTCGCATACCTTATTAGCAACACATTGATTCTTCCCTTACTTTTGAATTTTCTGGAATATTATGTTCTCTTTTGTAATGTTTTATTACCATAAAGTAAAATTTAAAATTAAAAATGTTTTCACAAAAACTATAAATGTTTCTCATTTAACATAGTTGAAGTCCATAGGAAGGTGATAAACACAGTTCTTACAATCCAAGCACTCTCTAAATATTGAAATTTCCTGGGGTTTGAAGATATTCCTCTATACCCACCAGCAAGGAAAAATGTACACTTTCAACTTGCAACATAGCATAACATACAGAAATCAAGCTTATCTATAGTGATCACCTAGTGGAATTCTCTGTGAATTGATTTTTCTTAATTTTTTTTCCTAAATATACTTATGATTATAAGTATGATATAGATATATATGTGTGTGTGTATGTATATATGTATGTATGTTTGCTTAAACTTTTTCAAAATAAAAGAACGTTAGAGACAAATTCAAAGATAATGACTAATGATTATATCCTTTTGATATGAACACACACATACATAACTGGTAAATAACAAATATGTTATTGTTATTGTTATGTTCCAGCGAGTCACTTGGAACTCATAACAACTCCATGTACAACAACCCTAAACTCTGCTCTGTCCTGGGCCAATCGCACTGTCTCTGACACTCCCATCCCGATTACCCCAGTCACTGAATCAATCCACCTCTAGAGGGCCTTCCCCTCCTGTGCCGTCCCTCCACCCTCCCAAGCATGATGTCCCTCTCCAAGGACCCGTCCCTCCTGGCAACGTGTCCAAAGTATGTCAGATGAAGCCTCAGAATCCTTGGCTCCAAGGTGTAGCCTGGTGTAACCCTCTCCAGGATGAATCTGTTTGTTTTCTTGGCAGTCCAGGGTACATTCAGTACATTTCTCCAGCTCAAAGGCATCAATTCTCCTTCTATCTTCCCTAGTCATTGTCCAACTCTCTGATGCATAATAAGTGATTGCAAAGACAGTGTATTTCATTTTATATTAATACATAAGGACAGACCACTGATGTAAACATCTTTTCATTTTAGAAGCTTTCTCAAACTGTTTAGTTCTCTACTCTCAATTTTATTTTAATATATCAGTTTCTAGTGATTTCCTAAGTTAAGATTAGGAAATGGACATAAATGGAGTAGCTCAAATTAACTAATTTTATGAATTATCAATCTTTATTATTGAAACATTTTTTCAATAAATATCCTTATGTCCTTCCAGAGAAACAGTGGGTTTCCCCCCTTTTACTTTCTTTTTATTTTTGAATTCCATTTGATTAAATAAGGTATTCCGGCAGTCCACAGTCAGTTGCACTGTTAACTCAAACTTTGTGCATATCAGATGACTTTACAAATGGCTTGGTGGGATTATCCAGGACCATCTCCTCCCATTAGATGTATAGCTTCAAAAACACTGTGGAGGTGGCTATGAGATGAAACCAACTGCTCAACAATGAGTGAATGACTTGATTAAAAAAAATCTTAATCTTTCTCTTTTTCTTCATAAGATCGTTTAAACACTTGTGGATACCATAAAATTCTGAAACTTAACTGTAATAGTATTGATTTAATTGTATTTCACTAACTTCTAGGTTGTTAGAATGCCACAAGATCAGTTAAAGCTTGAATTTTTGTAAACGGGGTCATTATAGGTTGATAATCTGTCTCCTGAGAGTAGAATTTACCTTAAAGCCTAGATTAAGAAAAACTTTCATGCAATGGAAGAACTTCATTACCTAATGTGGCAAAATTTAAACTGAGAAGAAATAGCTGTAAACATCCATTAATAATTGGAACATAAAAATGCATGTGGTAGAGATACAGGAAAATTGGAAGCTATGAAAAATGAAATGGAATGCATAAAGATAAACATCCTGAAGGACCGGCAGCCCTGTCCAACCAGCAGCCCTGACAGACTGGCAGCCCTGACAGACCTGCAGCCCTGACAGAGCTGCAGCAGCAGAACAATGAGATGCCTCAGCAAAAGAATGCATTGACGTGGGAAGAGAGAAATTCAGTGACACACCAACATGCCGGGCTGTGAACAGTAGGATTTTGAATCAGAACTTTTGTTGGAACAATTTGTTTCAGAGCTACAGGAAGACAAAGCCAAGCTTCAGATCCAGCCATTGCCCAAAGCCACCAGCAGAGCTGCTGTGGGACTGATCTGGCAGGAGAAACTCTGGTAGGATCCTGATTGTGTTTTCTTGGGTGCTGCCAATTGTCTGGGAGAGCACCAACAGTGAGTCAACTGCTGGAAATTTGGCTGAGCTCTCTTGGGCCACACCAAATGTCCAGGGAGGAGCGGGCCAGTGGAAATTTGTCTGAACTTTTGTGGACACTGAGGACCAGCCAGAGGTATGTGTGTCAATGGGAATTTGGCTTTGACTTCTTGGGGCCTGTTTGACCCAGGACCCTGCTTGGGCAGGGGCTGGTGTGCAAGGGCACCTGGGTAAGTGCAGCTAGGCAGGGACCACTTAGTGAAAACCACTGGGTGGGACATGGACAACTGGAATTTGAGTAGGGACCCCAATCAATCATGAGCACACATGGATGGATGAGTTCTGAGTGAGGTCTTCCAAGTGATTGACCTACCCTTGTGATCACCCCTCCCCCGTGCCAGTCCCACCCCATTTGGCTCCACACCCATTCCTAGGTATCTGGTCAATCAACTTGCTTTTAATCTGGAGCACCTTGACCTGATTAACCTACAAGAGGCTGCTTTCACAGGCTCTGAAGTGATATTTTCCTGGAGTTAGAAGTTCAGAGAAGAACACAAGTGGGATAGCTGCCCAATTGATCTCTAGAGCATTGTCTTCAGATTAAGAACATATCAATGTCTCGAAGAAAGCAAGCTATTCCATATACTACACAAATGAGAAGCAAGATGCCACCTCCAAAGGGTGGCACAGTATTAATGGATTTCCTGAAGCGAGAAAATCTGATGGAACTTTCTGAAACAGAATTTTTTTAAAAAAAATAAATAAAAACCAACAATGATTGACTATTTTCAATGGATGAAAGACAAACTTGAAGACTTATAGGATACTACAAGCAAACCCAGGAGGAGCTAACAAAAACAATCCAGAACAATATAGAGAAAACAAATGAGGTGTTAACGACACTGGAAAAATATGAAACCACTCTCCAAAATATGAGGTTCAATGTTTCAAATGCTGTCAACACGATGGAGGGGCACATGAGCAGAGTTGAAGAGACAGTACACAGAACCAGTAACATAGAAGACAGAATTGTCACCACTGATCTGCAAGAGCAAAAAGCAGACCCAATAAAGAAGGAAAAAGAAGAAAACCTAAGAATAATGTGGGACACCATCAAGAGAAATAACATGCCCATCATTGAAATCCCAGAACATGAAGAAGCAAGTAAAGGCATTGAAAAAGTTGTGGGAAAATTGCTAGAGGAAAATGTAACAGGCATAATGAAGAATGAGAGAATATATATCCAAGAAGCCTTAGTGAACACCACATAGAATAGACCCCAAAAGAAAAACACCAAGGCATATCATAATTAAATTTGTCAGAACCAAAGATAAAGAAAGAATCCTGAAAGCAGCAAGGGAGAAACAAAGGGTAACCTATAAAGGAGAGCAGAAAAGATTAAGTGCCAATTTCTCAGCAGAAATCATTTAAGCAAGAAGAGAGTGGAAAGACTTATATCAAACCCTTAAAGAACAGTGTACCCAGAAAAATTATCCATCAAATATGAAGGAGAGATCAAGATATTACTAGAAAAACAGAACCTAAGAGAGTTTGTAAAAAAAAACCACCCCAGAGTTGTAGGAAAGACTCAGAGATGTCCTTCTTACAGAGGTACCACAAAAATCAGCATGGACCAAAGTAACTAGCAACAACACCAAAAATAATTCAACACAATGATTACAATAAAACCTTGCCTCTCAATAATAACACTGAATGTGAATGGTATAAATGCACCACTGAAGAGAAAAAGAGTGGTAGATAGGATAAAAACCAAAAATCCATCAATATGCTGTCTACAAGAGACACACCTGAAAAATGAAGCTAAAGAAATACTAAAAATAAAAGGGTGAGGGAAAAATATATCAAGCAATTGGCAACAGAAAAAAGGAGTAGTGATATTAATCTCTGATGAACAAATGTCAATGCAAAAACCATCACAAAGGAAATAGAAGGTCACTACATAATGCTGAAAGGCTCAATAGAACAAGAGGACATAACAATAATAAATATCTATGAACCAATGAAAGACCTGCAAAATACATAAAGCAAACATTAACAAAACTGAAAAATGAAATATACAACACTACTATAGTACTTGGAGAATTCTATACACCCCTGTCAAGAAAAGGTAGAACTACCAGAAGAAACTCTACAAAGATACTGAAGAATTAAACCACACAATAGACCAACTTGACCTCACAGATATTTATAGGCTAATACACCCCCAAAAAGCACAGAATACCTTCTTCTCCAATGTGTATGGAACATTCTCCAGAATAGATGACATTCTAGGTCACAAGACAACCATCAATAAATTACAAAACATAGAAATAATACAAAGCATCTTTTCAGACCATAATATTACAAAAAAATTAATAAGAAGATGATAAAGGAGAAAACCCCATACATATGGAAGCTGAACAATACTTTGCTTAAACACGAGTGCATATTAGAAGAAATAAAAAATGAAATTAAAAATTTTCCTTAAATAAATGACAGTGAAAAGACCATTTACCAAAACTGCTGGGAAATAGCCAAAGCAGCAATGAGAGGTCAATTTATAGCAATAAGCAAACATTATAAAAATGCAGGAAAAATTGACCACTAACTCTCTAACCCAAACTCCCCAGCAAATTAAAAGACAATAGCAAGAAAACCCGACACCCTCTAAAAAAAATTGGAATTGAAAAAATTAGAGCAGAAATAAATAGAAAAATGAAAAACAATTGAAATTATTAACAAAACTAGGAGTTAGTTCTTTGAAAAGATCAATAAAATTGATAAACCATTAGCAAAACTCACAAAAGAAAAGAAGACACAAATAATCTAAATATGAGATGAGTCAGGCAACATCATAACAGAACCAACTAAAATAAAATGGCTAACATTAGAATATTAGGAAAAATTATACTCAAATAAATATGAAAACCTAGAGGAAATGGACAAATACTTTTGTTTTCATCTGAAAATGTTTATTTTATAACAATAGTGGACAAATACTTTTAAATGCACAACCTACCTAAAATGGCACAAACCAAAATTGAATATCTGAACAGACCCATTACAAAAGAAGAAATTGAAAAGGTAATGCAACAACTTCCAACCAAAAAAAGCCCTGGACCAGATAGTTTTACAAGAGATTTTTATCAAACACTCAGAGAAGAATTGTCACCAATTCTACACACACAAATTCAGAAAATAGAAAAAGATGAACTTCTCCCAGACTCATTCTATGAAGCAAACATATCCTTGATACCAAAGCCAGGAAAGGACACCACCAAAATAGAAAACTATAGGCCAATATCTCTTATGAACCTGGATGCAGAGACCATGAATAAAATACTAGCCAATAGAATTCAACGGTACATCAAAGACATAATTCACCATGACCAAGTGGGATTCATAATAGTATGCAAGGATAGTTATATATAAGAAAAACAATTAATGTAATTCATTACATTAACAAAGGAAAGAACAAGAACCACATGACTCTATCAATTGATGCAGAAAAGGCCTTTGACAAAGTCCAACACCCTTTCTTGATAAAAACACTCAACAAAATAGGATTAGAGGGGAATTTATTCAACATACTAAAAAGTATTTATGAAAATTTGAGAGCCAACATTGTTCTCAATGGAGGGAGGTTAAAGACATTCCCTTTAAGAACAGGAACTAGACAAGGATGCCCACTATGACCTCTCTTGCTCAATATTGTAATGGAAGTCTTAGTGATAACAATATGACAAGAGAAAGGAAAAAGAGGTATCCAAATTGTCAAAAAGGAGGTAAAATTATCTCTCTATGCAAACGATATGACAGTATACATAGAAAACCCTAGAGGCTTAGCAAGAAAACTATTGGACATAGTTGACCAATTCAGCAAAGTAGCAGGATACAAGATGAACATACAAAAATCAGTTGGCTTTCTATACAGTGACAAAGAGAATACAGAGCGGGAGCTAAGAAAAACAATACCCCTCACAATAGCTAATCACAAACAAGATTAAATAGTTGGGAGTAAATCTAACCAGAAGCACAAAGGATCTGCTCAAAGAAAATTACGAAACATTACTGCAAGAAACAAAGAGACCTGGAGATGTGGAAGAATATCCCTTGCTCATGGATAGGAAGACTCAATATTGTGAAAATGGCAATACTACCAAAGGAAATTTACACATTCAATGCAATCCCAATACAAATACCCATCCCATTCTTCAATGAGATGGAAAAGTCAATCTCCAGTTTAATTTAAAATGGAGAGAAGCCCCAAATAAGCAAAGCACTCCTTAAAAATAGAAAAAAGGTAGGAGGTAGGAGGAACCTCACTCCCTAATTTCAAACCCTACTGCACTGCTTTGGTGGTCAAGACAGCAAGGTACTGGTACAAGGACAGACACATAGATCAATGGAATAGAATTGAGAACCTGGAAATCAGACCATCTACCTATGGTCAACTGATTTTTGACAAGGAGATTAAATCAATTAAGGGGGGAAACGCCAGCCTTTTTTAACAAATGGTATTGCCAAAAGTGGAAAACTATCTGCAGAAGACTCAAGCAAGATCTACTCACTCCATACAAAAAAAACCCATCTCTAGATGGGCCATGGACCTAGGACTAAAGCCAAGGACTATAACTTCATAAAAGAAAAGCCTAGAAGAACTCTAGAAGTCCTAATTCACAACATATACAGTCTTACAAGCATCCTGAAAAACCTACCACCAGGAGAAGATAGAATAGGTAAATGGGACCTTTAAAGAATCAAATCCCTATGCACATCCAAAAAGTTCTCCAACAGGGAAAACAGGGAAGCCACAGACTGGGAAAAAGTATTTGGGAATGACATGTCAGATAAGGGATTTTTATCTAGAATTTATAAAATACTTGAGCATGACAAAAAGATAAATATAAAGAGTCTAATTGAAAAATTGGAACAGGATATAAACAGACACTTCACCAAAGTAGACATCCAGATAGACAACAAGCACATGAAGAAATATTCAAAATCCCTAGCTCTAAGAGAGATGCAAATCAAAATAACTATGAGATATCACCCCATTCAGAATAGCAAAATTTAACAGAACAGCAAGCAACAAATGCTTGGTAAGGTTATGGAGAAACTGAAACTCTTACTCACTTTTGGTGGAAGTGTAAAATGGTGCAACCACTGTGGAAGGTGGTGTGTTGCTTTCTCAAAAAGTTGCAAATAGAGATACCATTTGACCCAGAAATTCCACTACTCAGAATATACCCCAAAGCAACCATAACTGTCACCCAAGTAGATATGTACACACCATGTTTATTGTGGCTTTGTTCACAATAGCAAGGAGTTGGAAACAACCTAAGTGTCCATCAACAAATGAATGGAGAGAGAAGCTCTGGTATATTCACACAATGGAATACTATGCTGGATTGAAAAACAAGGAACTCATGCAATATTATTCAAAATGGGTGATCCTGGAGGACATTATGCTGAGTGAAGTATCTCAGTCACAAAAGGACAAATACTGCCTGGTGCCACTGTTGTAAAACAGGACTGACGTCGAGGTTGGGGGAGACTGAGAAAGATGGGTTAAATAATGTATAGTGTATTGGAACAGATGAGGGAGAAGACTGTTTAAAAGAGATATGTGATTAGGTATTATTGTCATGACAGGTGTCCAGAATGAAGCCTTCACAATGGAGTGGACCTGGGGGGAGGGGTTGTAGAACAGTGAAAGTATTTTTCCTTTACTTTACAAAGAGAAAAGTGTACTGGGGGGAGGGGTGGGCAGGTAGAAAAGTGCAACAATGAATGAATGAATGGAAATCCCAAATCTCAATAATTTTTCGTTAAAATTATGTATACTCCTTTCAAATAGATGAGGGAGAGAACAGTTTAAAAGCAATATATTATAGGGCATTATGATTATCATATGAATCCAGAAAGAAGGTTGCAGAGTGGAGTATACTTGGGGTGGGATGGGGGGCTGTGGGGGGATTGTATAGAATGAATGTGTTTTTCTTTCACATTTCAGAGAGAAGAGCAAACTGGAGGTTGGGGGCGGGTGGGCCGGGAGAAAAGTGCAACAATGAATGAACGTAAATCCAAAATCTCTGTGAATGTTCATTGAAATTAATAAAAATTTGATAATAATAAGAAAAGAAAAAAATATAAACATCCTGGGCATTCATGATCTAAGACGGATTTTTATCAGTCATTTTAAATCTGACAATTATATAATTTACAATGGAAGAATAACAACTTGAAGAGCAATTGTATCACATTAATTATCAAAAAGAACATTTGAATATCTATCCTGAGGTACAATATTGCCCGTGATAGAATAACATCCATGTGCATACGAGAAAGATCTATATTTAAATATATATACATATATATTTTACCCCAATTATTGTATCAATCCATCTCATCTGGGGTCTTCCTATCCTATATTGTTTCTTGACCTTCTAAGCATGATATTCTTCCCTCCTGTCTACATGGCCAAAGTATGTGAGCTGGAGTCTCAAAATCTTTGCCTCCAAGGAGCAGATTGGTTTCACCTTCTTCAGGAGAGATCTATTAGTTCTCTTGACAATCCATGGTATTTTCAGTGATCTTCTCCAGAACCACAACTGAAATATGCCAATTTTTCTTCTGTTATCCTTGGCCATTGTCCAACTCTCTGATGCATAGCATCAGACCATAGCCTGGATCAGGCTGATTACTTTCTAGACTGGCATCCTTGATCTTCAGCACCGTGGAAAGGTCCCTGACAGAAGACTTCCCCAGTGCAATGCATCTTTTGATTTTCTGACTGAACAGAGCAAGGACATACTGTTTGGTTGAAAATTGGGACTTATGTGTGCCAATGATGTGTCCTACCTCCATATCTTTTCAGTCTAAATATGGAACAGATTATCCAGGAGGCTGGACTCTTTGAGGAGAAATACGGCATCAAGATTGGAGGTAGACTCAACAATCGGTGAAATGCAGATCACACAACCCTGCTTGTTGAAATTGAGGAGGACCTGAAGTTCTTGCTGCAGATGGTCAAAGACTGCAGTCCACAATAGGGATTGAAGCTCAACATCAAAACAGAGATTCTCACCATTGGGCCAACTGACAGCACCATGATGTGTGGTGAAGATATTGATATTGTCAACAGCTTCAGTTTGCTTGGCTCTGCAATCAACTTTCTTGGTACTGGCAGACAGAAAATTAAAAGATTAATTGCATTGGGAAAGCCTGCTGTCACAGACCTCTCCAAAGTTCGGAAGATCAACGATGTCAGTCTAGAGACTAAAATGAGCCTGATACAGGCTTTACAATTACTTGCTATGGATCAGATAGATGGACAATGACTAGGGATGACAGAAGAATTGATTCCTTTGAGCTATGGTGCTGGGGAAGAGTATCAAAATATACCACGAGATATACTAGGAGAACAAACAAGTTCATCCGGGAGAGGGTGAAGCCAGGCTGCTCCTTGGAGGCAAGGATTCTGAAGCTGCTTATGACATACTTTGGACATGTTGCAAGGCAAGATCAGTTCTTGGAGAGGAATGTCATACTTAGGATGGTGAAGGGGCAATGAGGATAGGTGTGTCAGAGACAGTAAGACTGGCACAGGGTATAATAGGGTTTAGGGATGTTTTAGGTTCACTATGAGTCATAGGCGATTTGATGGCACATAACAACAACCAGTGCCAAGATAATTGATTGTGGACCTGAGCAAATCGGAATAGTTAACAACCTCAATTTCTTCTTCCATCTATTGTGGTGCTGAAAGCTCTGCAGCTTAGAGGCCAGTCTCAGACCCTCCTATCTTCCCAGGTAATCGAAGGCGCAAAAACTGCGTGACATTCCAAGAAAAGCTTATCTACACACCAGTTCTACAGCATGCATCACCTTTGCTCGGGAAACATTACAACTAAATTTCAGAGACATTGATCCCAACATAAGGAACTACCATCCGCTGATGTGTTAGGAATCACAGAAGCCATGGAAGCTTCATATATAAGTTATTAGATGGAGTGTTGGTCAAAGAGAAATAGATGTGAACGGAGGGGGTAGAAGTGGATGGTGGAGCAGGGAAATAAGTGGGTAAAGACGTGTGTGAGAAAGGCAGGGACAACGCTGACACTAAAGTTAACTCCGCAATAAGGGATATAACTTTAACTTGCTAGTCTGTCTGATACTTCTCTAAATCTGAACATTCACATTAAGACAGACTAGGAAGAAGGATTGGCCATCCACTTCTGAAATAGCAGGCCTCTGAAAACCCTATGTACAACAGAACACATTTA